>NW_006207854.1:878831-910045 GCF_000334495.1 Tupaia belangeri chinensis
CCGGCCCCCCCAGACCCTTCCCCCTCTTTCCTGTCCTCCCAGTCCCCATTTTCCTGCCTAAAGGAAACAGGCACTCTCCACCGGGCCCTGACTCAGGAACCGGGTGACTGGTCTGAGTCAGGCTCCAGCCACAGGAAGCAGCTCAGCCACAGCTTAACGAGAACTTCCCTGAGCTCTCTTGGTTCTGGTCGGTGCAACAAGCAGGGCTTCCCTCAGGCTCAGCCTTGCCCAGCTGAAACGCCATAGGGAGGTTCTGCCTATGGCCCCGACCCTAACACCATGCCATTAACTGAGCACCACTGTCTGCTGGACTCTGGGCTAGGGGCCTTGACCCTTGACTTCATCCTTAGAACCCACTGGGGAAGGTGTCATCATCCCCATTTTATAGATGAGGAAACAGGCTCAGAGAAGCTAAAGGGGCTTATCCAACCTGCCTGCGGAAAGCAGAGCCCCGGTCTGACCCAGGGTAGTGTCTCGGCTTGCCAGGTTGGCAGTCAGTCTCCCCCGCACTCTCCTGGCTGTGTGATGAGCAGGGCAGAGAAGCTGAGGCTTCTCCACAGTCTGCTACTGCATGGCGGACAGAAGTCTGGCTCTGGGGGCAGAAACGGGCTGAACCCTGCCTGCACTACCTCCTACCCATACCACCTTGTGACACTTACTTAACTCTGTGCCTCAGTTTATCTATAAGGTAGATACGTGGGGAAAATAAAGCACTTCACTTCCATGTAAAGGTCATCCCTGTGAGCTCTCAGCACAGGGCCTGGCACTCGTCCCCAGTAAACGTGCACTGCCATTTGCTGTCATTGACGTGGCTGCTTAACCCAGCTGTCCCCTTGGAAAGGCCTCCCCAGGTTTCAGTGACTAAGGAGATGCCTGGCCTCCCCTCTACATCATCCATCATCCTCCCACAATGGACAGTCCTTTCCCTTCCCATATCCTAGACCCTGGGTATCAGCCCCCAGCCTAGGGCAGCCCAATGGCACATGTGGCACATGCCCCGGTGACTTGGGACAAACTGCTATTCCCCAGGCCTAGCCCAGCTCTTCCCACGACAGCATCAGGCCTCGGGCAAGGCTTGGATGAAATAACACAGGAATGGCTAAAATGCGGCCGGGCTGCGCGGGGCAGGGGCTTCGTACTCCCCAGAGGCCACTCCTCTCCTGTGGGTGTGGAGGAAACAAAGAAAGAAAGAAGCCCCAGTCCTGGGCTGGTGTCCTGCCAAGTGCCAGCCAGATAGACAAGTGGGGAGCCGGAGCAGCACCGGTGACAGTAAGGCCCCAAGCCTGCCGCCAGCCGCGTTCTATTGTGAATTTTCCTGCCTTTCCCAGGCTGGGGGTCTTTGAGAGAGCTGGATATTCCCCAATCTCAGATATGCCTAGAAACATGTCATAGCTTCCTAGTAAGAAACAATAAATAGCAGAGGGTTACTGCGATGAATAAGAGGCTCAGCAGAAGTATCAGGGTCTCGTGACTGTGTTTTATGATCAAAGGGTTCTTTGCATTTTGGTGATCATTTGAGGTTAAATACTTAACCCGGAGGATGGGGTGGGGACAAGGTAAACAAAGAAAAAGCCAAAGTGAAGCCAACTTCTTGGGGGGTAGGGTAGACGTTGGAGTGGAACTGACTTGGAGAGTCACACCTCTAGTAAAACCTGGAGCGTCACCTCCCTTCCTGACCCAGTGAGTCACATCGCCGAGGACACAGTCACATAGCAAGACTATGTGGCCAGCAGCCCGGGTCTAGAAGGATGCAAACAGCTGCTTTCTATGTTTCTGTTTTAGAACTCTGTGCCTTTGAGAGAAGTCCAAGTTTGTGTCCCTAGAGGCGGACCCTGACCGAGCGAATTGGAAGTAGAAAGTGTGACAGGTCTCAGGGGAGGGAAGGAGACTGTGGTTAAAGCACTGCTTAGTGACAGGCATGTATTGCCATGTCTGTCCTTGAAACTACCCCAAGACAAGCAGTTATTAATCCCTGTTTATGAACAACAACAAAAAACAGATGTTAATTTACACATGGTAACACAGCCAGAAAAGAAGCTGACCTGTGCCAAAAGAGAAAAATCTGAAAGATCTTGCATATATTTTATTCAAAAGTATTTGGCGAACATAGAAAAGAACCCAAGTTAGCCTACCAAGTGAACAAAGTGTATTATAAAGTAGTGTGAATTCAGTATGACCCCAATTTTATAAAATGTAGATGCATTTATAAATAAACGTCCAGAGGAGGCTACACCCTGAAATGCTTAATAGCGATGATCTCTGGGTGATGACATCTAATTTTCTATACTCTCTGGGCTTTTCTGTAATTTTTAAAATGTTAAACAATAACCATGTATTATCTTTATACATGGAGAGAGCCCCAGAAAAATAATTCTTTCAAAATCATTAAATAAGTAAGTTACCTGGGCCTCTTAGGGTTGGCAAAGGCAGGGCTGACTGTTCTAGAGACCTGTCGATCCATCTGTCTGTCCACCCATCTATCCATCCATCCACAATCCATCCATCTACCCACCTATCCATCTGTCCATCTGTCCAGCCATCCGTCCACATATCTAACCCATCCTGTCTATGCAGGCTGGTGCCTTATGCATTATAGCTTTGTCTATATAGCTGTGGGAGCTGCAGAGAACCATCCCCAGACTTCCACCCAGGGACCAAGGCAGATACTGACAGCTCTGCCTGGAGGCTGTGGATGAGCACCATCTCCTGGTCAGCTTGCTCACATCACATGGCCTGAACCAGTGACCTTGGCTTTGCTACTGCCAAACCCCTCTGGACAGATGGACAGCAGCGGCGGAGGAGTGAACACTCCTCCCCACTCAGCAGCCCTGAATGGCTGTCACTGGTCTTGAGACTTACCGGGCGCTTAGTGAGGTCCCAGTTGTGGATGATCCTGGCAGGAATCACTGAGGCATCGTCTTGGTGGCAGATGTCACAGTAATAGAGGCCAGAGAAGGCACAGAGCTTGGGTCGTACGAAGGAGAAGCCGATCTGCCGGGAGCAGCCTGGGGGGACGGGTGGTGATGGGTGAGTGGCAGGGCCTGCGTCAGCTCCTGGGGACTAGAAGCTTAAAGGGATTGCTAGTTCATTTTATTATGAGAAAGTACAAAGATGAAACTAACCACCACTCACATTTCCACCACTCAGACTTAGCCCTATTAATTAATCTTTACAACACATTTCTAAGAATTATTATTGCCAAAGAAATCAATGTTCAGAGAGGTTAAGAAATCTGCCTGCTGGGACCAGCAGATGGCCTAATGAGATCAGTGTCTGCCCAGCCACCGTCGCTGGGCTCCCACATAGCCAAGCACTGTTCAAGTTCTGGACCTGTTGGGTTGAAACTCATGCCTAATGCGTGTGCGTGCATGTCTGAAATCCCGAGAGGAAAATGGTGGAGAAGGGACTGTGGCATGGCTATCTCCCCTGGGGGGTGATTACTCATCTTATGTGTCTCTGTCTCTCTCTCTCCAGCAAGTGCACATGCTCTATAGCAAAAATCTCTCTTAAAAAAAAAAGAAAAAAGACATCTGCCCGGTCACACGACAATTAAGGGGCATAGCTGGCATCCACGTTGGAGTTTGGTCAGTTTCAAAGCCTGCATGTTCTCCCATTATACCTGGCTGCCTCCGTCCCATGCCTCCGCTGCTTGCTTGCTAATGCTGACCTCAGCTAAGTCCATCCTGACTGGGGTCCAGAAATGGAAGCAAATAAGTCAGAGCTTCAGCAAGTAGTGAAGGAGCTGGGCAGATAGGGCTGGGTGCAAGGTATGGAGGGGAAGCCAGCAGGAGGCAGGGCAGTCTGAACACTGCCAGTCTGAAGGTGGCCTCAGGACAGTGCAGAAGGGCCAGCTGAGCCCCCTTGGTTGGAGTTCTCTCCATGGCGGAGGTGGTGGGGTACACCCAGGGCAAAAAGCGAAGGCTTAGATCAAATCCTACACCCATGGCCTGCCTCCCGCAGAGACAGTGGAAGGGACCCTCCAGCCTCAGGACCAGAGGGCCAACTCTTCTGCATACCAGCTGCCTCACCTGCCCTTCACCTAAGTTTTTCAAGGTTTCATTTCAGTGTCTATAAAATTCAACCACCAGTCATTTTGTGGATTATTACAAAGCTTAAATGAGACAAGGCCCTGAAAATGCCCTGCAAACCATAACACCTGACCCTGCTGTCAGAGATTAGTGTCTGCCCAGCCACTGGCCGCTGTGCATAGGGTGGAACAGAAGGCCCAACCTCCCCAGTTTCACAGTCCTGGATGGCAGCTGACGGCCCCTGCAGCGTTCACACCCACAGCTGGGGAACCGTCCTGAGGCAAACAGCAAAGTGTGAGTGCTGGAGTGTGGGGGGTAGGGGTGGGTGGGTGCAGGTTGAGCAGTGCAGACGTTTTCTGCAGGAAGCCCTGCTCTTCTCAGCTTCTCCCATCCTCCAGGGGCACCAACCACAGACCATTTCCTTCCAGATGCTTGAAGCTGGCTTTCCCCTCCAGTTGGCAGGCACCACCCTGACAGGACAGCTGCTGTGCCAGCTGAGGTTCAGCTTCTTACTCTGGCCTTTTGTGGCAGGGCAACGTCCTCACGATCCACCTGAGTGCCCGAACGTGACAGAGGGGGCATCTCCCCTGGGAATACCAACAGTGGGCTGCGGGCAGCAGGACACGTCCTGCAGCTTTGAACTAAACCAGGGCGAGGAGGCCCTCTAGGGTCCTACCTATAAGCACAGGCTCTGGGGCCCCTGCAGGTCCTAATTCTGCCTCTGCAGAACTTATTAACTGCGTGAACCTGAGACAGAGTACTTACCCACTCAGTGACTCAGCGTCCTCATCTCCACACAGAGATAAGAATAGCACCCATGTCTACAGGGTTGTTGTAAGGATGAAATGAGACAATCTGAGTAAAGCTTGTGGCCTGGTGCCCAGCACTGAGGTATTAGATTTGATGAGGATCATGATATGACAGCTGTACTGACTTGGAATAATATCCCTCATGGATTACTAAGTACGAAATAACCAAGTTGCAGAACACTGTATATAGCTATGCTGCCTAAGGCGGTGGCCACCAGCAATGTGCCCCTTCAAATTTAAATACACCTGAAGGAAAAACTCAGTTCCTTAGCCATACTGGCCACATTTCAAGCATCCAGTAGTCACCTATGACTCACAGCTACTGCGCTGGAGCAGCACAGATCTAGAAAAATTTCATCATCACATGAAGCTCTATTGGACAGCACTGAATAGCATGAGGCCATTTTTCTGTAATTTGAAAAATTGCATTCACTTGTGAAAGCACGCAAAAATATTTGGAAGGCTATCATGCCCTGCTCTGAAAGAATAGGCCAGCACAGTAACAAGGTAATGAGGGGGTGGAACTATCCAAGAAGTGGCAGCAGACCGCAGGGCCACCACCCTCAGGCTCGAACCACCAGCAGGAGGTGGCAGAAGAGGGAAAGGGGGCTGGCTCAGGTGGGTGCTGGGGAGGCGCAGAGGCTGCGGGGCCAGCCTGCTCTGCTGCATTGCCCCTGTGAGGGACAGAGGCGCTTGAGGGGAATCAGCAGAGGGTGGGGTGCCTAAATCAGGAAGCCCACGGGGCAGGCTGGGGGAGGAGCGAGCCAGCACCTGCGCAGAAGCAGCCCTGGGAGTCGAGGCCCTTCTCGGTGGGGATGGCCACCAGGTACTGCAGCAGGAAGCCGTTCTCCCGGGTGGCAAACTTGAGCACCTCCTGGCAGTTTTCGTCCAGACTCCCGCTGAGTGTCACCGCCTCCTCCACAGTCTCCAAGTAGGATGCTAGGACCTTGCGGACCAGGTCCCTCCACAGGGCGGCCTCTTCAGCATTCCTCGCCTGCAGCTTCAGGACAGCCTTGGCTGTGATGATTTTGAAGAAGGAAGGGCCCCCGAGGCTTGTGTCTGGCAGGATGTCTCGGATGGTCTCGACTCCATGGCTGTCACTTAGCATCTTCTCGTTGTTTCTCACGCGGAAGCATTTCAGAGACTCCAGTGACAGGGAAAAAATATAGGGCACCCAGGTCCTGTCAGTGTACAGGTACAGAAGGGACTCTTTAATAGCATCTGGCTCTGGGACATGGGCAGACGACCAGTCAAACTGCGAGCCCTGGAGGGTTGCAGGCTCGGAGGACAGGTCTGAGTGAGAAGGCAGGCCACTCTGAGGGTCCTCGGGGGGATCTGCAGGCTCGTCTGGGTACTGGACATTCACCCACTCGTCCTCCTGCTGAGGCCGGACCTTCTGCAGGGCCTCCCGCACCCGGTCCAGCCAGTCCTCGGCTTCGTCCTGGGAGGAGGCACGTAAGGCCAGTTTCTTGCCAGAGAAGACCAGCTCGAAGCGCCCGTCACTGTGGGCTGGCCCCACAGACTCGCAGCGCAGCAGGGAGCAGCTCTCCACACAGGTGCGCTCCTCGTCACTCAGGTAGAGGCGGAACTCCAGTGGGGACAGCTCGCAGAAGAGCTCCTTCCAGATGCCCATCGCCCCCCGCCGCTCCACCATGCCCAGCTTCATGAGACCACGGAATGGGTTGGACAACCCTGGAGGCAGAGAGAGCAGAGAGGCGTTTAGACTTCCGGCCAGTGCCTTTAGCTCCCATAGCAACCTCGAGTGCCCCATGTCCTGGAGTGGACAGAGACTGGCACCAGAACACAGGCCGGCCAAGGGGCACTGTCGAATGGGCTGCTGAGAGCCAGATGGGAATACTTGGGGAGTGCCTTCACCCCATCCTCACCCTCAGCTGTTGATCCTGCCAACAAAAGGCTTTTGTCCTCTTGTTGCACTGACACTGCTCCTGGGAAGGCCAATGTCCTCCTTTTCACCAAACTCAAAGGCCGCTCTTCAGGACTCACATCCACAGTCAGTCTCCTCGGCTGGCTCTGCCTCTCCCTGACAGCTCTGGGTTGGAATCCACCATCTCTTTCCTATGGACACCCCCTCCTAGCTGACCTTACCTGCTCTCGGGGCTTTAGCCAACCACCCCCACACATTTCCTGGACAAAACAAAAGCACCCCAGAAATGACTTCCACATGCCCCTCACACAGCTGCCCCTCCAGCATCTGTGCCCCCACACACTCCGCTCCTGCCACCAGGGATGAACCATCTGTGCTTCTGTGTGAGGCCAGCCCCTCCCTCCGTGCAGGAGCTCCCCCTCCCCACCACCTACTCAAGGACAAGGACGTCTCTTTGGCAACAAGCCCTGTTCTCCTTCACCGCTGGATCGTCCCACCCGTGCACAGACACGCTGCTATTTCTCCCATCTTCCAAATACCATTTGTCTGCACTCACGCCTCTAATTACCACCATTTCTCCTCTATAGGAAAAGTGCTTGAGGAGGTACCAAAACCTTCCGTGTCTAGTTTCTCCACTCCCGTTCCTTCCTGAATCCTCCATCTGGGCTTTTGTCCTCTTGCTGTACTGGCTCTGCTCCTGGGAAGGCCACCAATGTCCTCCTTTTCACCAAACTCAAAGGCCGCTCTTCAGAACTCACATCCACAGTCATATTCTCAGCTGGCTCTGTCTGTCCCTGACAGCTCTGGGTTGGAACCCATCTCTTTCCTATGGACACCCCCTCCTAGCTGACCTTACCTGCTCTCGGGGCTTTAAGCCAATACCCCCACACTTATCTGCAGCCTGTAGCTTGTTCTCAAATTCAGATCCACTGTCCATCTTCCCTGGGTGTGTCTAACAGGCATCTCAGAGCTGACATGTGTAAGGATGACTCTCCCACTGCAGACTTGCTTCTGCCCTGGGTTCCATATCTTCCTGTCCCCCCCCCCACCCAAACCCCCAGGCATTCTGTCAGCAAATGGGTTTTACCTTCAGCACATTTCTAGAACTCCCACTTCCCACCTCCACCACTCCCTCATGAACTCAGTTTACTGGCCTGACCAGATCCTCGTAACTGCTCTTTCTCCTCCTGTAGTCCTTCTACATAGGAGCCAGGATGAACTATTTAAAAGATAAGTCAGACGTGGGGCCAGGTAGTGGCACAGCAGTAAAATGTGATCCTCTGCAAGGGTGGCCCACAGCGGAGGGTACTGGGTTCATCTCCAGAGATCTCCCTGAGTACGCCGAGCATGCATGTGCCCTAGATCTGGGACTGGCCAAAGCTGGGGGTGGACCATCAAGGCCCTATTGGAGATGCTGCCCCTCAACCCTGTTGTTCTCACTCATGGAAAAAGTAAACTTAAAAAAAAAAAAGAAAGAAAGTCAGAGTATGTCCTTTTGCCCCAAACTCTACAGTGGCTCTATCCCCCTTGGTACAAAGGCCAAGGTGCGGGACCAGCAGTTAGCGTAATGGCTATGTTGCTGGACTCCCATGTAGTTGACCGCGGTTTGAGACCCAGTCCCCGGTGGCTTAAACTCACGCCAGGTGCATGTGCATGCGTGCCCAAGATCCCAAGAGGACAATGGAGGAGAAGGGATTGAGGCGTGGCCATCCCCCCTGGGGGGTGATTTCTCACTTTCTATCTCTCTGTCTCTCTGTCTGCCTGGCGAGCGCACGCACCCTATAGCAAAAACTGCTCCAAAAAAAAGAAAGAAAAAAAAAAACAAAGGCCAAGGTGCTTTCTGTGGCTCATGGGCCCGCTGTCACCTTAACCTCATCTCTCGTCCCCATCTCCATCCCCTCTGCTCTGGCCACTCTGGTCTCCACCATCCCCTGGAAGTGCCAGAACATTCCTACAGGGAATGCGAAGCCTGCTCTCCCTGCTAGAATTTAAGTCCCATGGAGACCAGGATATTGCTCTGCTTCCTGCTGTGTCCCCAGCACCTAGAACAATGTCTGGCATGTCACAGATGTTCAACAACTATCTGCTGAATGAGCGGGTGCTTTGACCCACCCATGGCTCAGTGCTCCCAGGGGTCTGCCACCAACTAGAGGGTCCCAAAGGAAACACGATTCTCTCTCCACTTGAACTAGCCTTGGAGTTTTCCTACCCCTCAGAAAACCTGATGGCCTAGGTGTGAAGCATACCTTCTCTGTGTGGTTACAGAACACTGCCATACATGGGCTCAAAGACAGCCCTAAAAGAAGCCAGGACAGACCAGGGCTCTCTCTAAGTCAGGGCCCCATGGACCTGCCTGGATTTGTTGCTGTGTCACTGCAAACAGAAAATGAGGAGAGAAAGAGACCATCTCCAGGGCACAAGTTTTGTTTGTGTGTTCTGAAGAGAAAATCTATCGTTAAGAGTTACTGAAAAGTCAGCTTATGGTTACTTAACACTTTCTGGAACTTCACAGGATGTGGAGATCAGGCTGACCTCACTATAAACAGCACGTGGAGGACAGTAAGAGGCAGATCTGATAAACCCACCAGAACTGTTAAACACACCATGTAGGACACGGAAGAACCAGGTTTCCAGGCCAGCAGGCAGCAAGGTAGTGAAGGCACTGGACTCCCATGTGGCCGACCATGGTTCAAGTCCTAGATCTGGTGGCTTAAAAATCATACCAGGCATGTATGTGTGTGTCCAAAATCTGGAGAGGAGAAGGGATGGCTGTGTGGACATCTTTTTGAGGGGTCATCTCTCACTTTCACCCTCTCCGCCTCTGTTCGTCTCTCCCTCTCTCTGCCTCTCTCTGTCTCTCTCAGACAAGCACACACGTCCTATGGCAAAAATCTAAAAAAAAGTCACAGAAACAAACAAAAAACACCCTATGGTAAAAATCTTAAAAAAAAAAAAAAACCCACATACACACACACACACACACACCCATACACACACACAAACAGACAAACAAAAAAACACCCTGGCTTTCAAGGGCAGGGTTTGCTCAAGCTACAGATAAAATCAAGAGTTTTGTAGAATCCTAAGTTTTATAGGGAAAATGTTTTCCATTTCAATATATGAAACAGTATTTTTGGACCCTGTAGGCAGTTTTGAGCATTAATTTATTAAGGTTTTGTAAGAAAATATGGTACTTTTCCTGAAATCTTTCCTGAATGACTAAGCACGCATATTCCTTATTACACCCTGAGATGAGGTATTTCTGGTGGGACTGCACTGCCCATTTGGTAATGGAAAACAGCACTTTATATCTGCTTTCACAAAGGCAGGGTCCCTGCAGCTGGGGCATAGGCGGGATCCACTGAGTCACTTACCCATCTGCCTTCGGTGCACCACGCAGAAGGTCTTGTGCTCCTGCGCTGGGGCTGCTGTGCTCTTCCTGCTTGCTGGGGAAGGCATACACTCCTTGTCTAATGACCCCAAGGAGCAGCTCTTTCTTGGTCCTTGAGAAAAATGCCTGTGGAGGCCAGGCCTTGACTCTGGAGTCTCTCTGGAAGAAGCCGTCGAATGATCTGAAGCACTCTCTGGTGGCTGACCCTGGGGAGGCCGGTAGAAATCGTCCTCTGAGATCCAGCTCTTGCTTTTCTATTGAGAAAGAAGACAAAAAGAAGAGGTTGTTTGTTGTCCTTTTTTCTTTTAATTTTGCCAGAGGGAGCATATACTGGCCAGAGAGAGAGAAAAGGAAAGTAAGAAAGCACGTCCCCATGAGGAATGATCATGCCACAATCCCCTATCTTCCACTTCTCCCTCCTTTAGGGATTTTAGGCATGCATGCATATGTGCCTAGCATGTTTTTCAAGTTGGCATATCTGAGACTCGAACTGTGCTGTAGGCCATGTGGGATTCAGCTGCCTTAACCACCATATCACAGGTTGGCCTCTTTAGTTGTCTTAAATTTTTTTTTTTAAGAATTATTTTAGTGAATCTTATTTGTTTGTTTATTTATTTATTTATTTATTTTAATTTGACCAGAGAGGGACAGAGAGAGCGAGAAAGAGAAAGTGAGAAAACAAGCGGCCAAATCTAGGACTTAAACTGTGGTCAGCCATGTGGGAGTCCCACGCCCTTAACCATCACGCCACCTGCCAGGCCCAAAGTTTTTGTTTTTTTAAAAATATTTACTTAGACATGATTCATATACTATGAAATTAACACATTTAAAGTGTATAATTCAGAGCCAGCCAGAGGTGTGGTGGTTAAGGCAGGTGAACCCCACATGGGAACTAGCCGACTGCATAGTTCAAGTCCCAGACCTGGTAGCTTAAATAAAATCATATAATACGCGGTCTTTTGTGACTGGCTTCTTTCCTTTACCATAATGTCTTCGGGATTCATCCATGTTGTATGAGTTTCTCAGTACTTTTTCTTTTATGAGAGAGAGAGAAAAAGGTAAACACTCTCAATAGGGTCTTATGCCACGACCTCCCCACTCCCCAGCCTTCCCAGTCAGCAAGGATCACACGCAGATGTGGGAATTGGGGGATCCGAGCCATGATCTTCCATATGGATCCAGCGTTGCCTGAGTGGTGTGTTACCACTGTACTGCCAAGCTGGCCCTGAGTACTCCATTCTTTTTTATTGCCAAATAATTTCCCATTGTATCGATGCCCCACATTTTCTTTACCTACTCAGCAGTTGATGTTGGTTGTTAATGCTTTTTGGCCTTTATGAACACTGCTGCTGTGAACATTCATGTACAAGGTTTTGTGGGGACCTGTGTTTCCATTCATTTGGGTATGGACTCAGGAATGGAAGCCCTGCAGCACATGTAACTACGTTCAACTTCTTTTTGCTTCCTCATTCTTTTTCTGTTATTTAACATTTATATTGTCTTTTATTATGTCAGAGGCACATATATGAATGAGAGAAAGAGTGAGCGTGTGCACGCACAAGTGTGCACACTCTAGCAACCTCCAACGAGGCGTAGTCATCTGCATGCTTTTTCCTCCAGTTTTCCTTCAGGACGAGCACCCGTGTACACATGGCCTGTTAAGCTGCCAGGGGTGTGACTTAAACCAACTACTTTCCTTCTTTTTTTCTTTTTTTTGAGAGAGATTTTTTACTATAGGGCAAATTTTGCACTCATGAGAGAGAAAAAGCAATAAATCACCCTCCGGGGAGATGGCCACACCATAGTCCCTTCTCCTTCATCCTCCTCTCAGGATTTTGGGCATGCATGCACGTGTGCCCAGCGTGAGTTTTAAGCCACTGGGTCCGGGACTCTAATCACTGTTGTCCATGTGGGAGTCTAGTGCCTTTAACCACTACACCACCTGCTGGCCCCGAACCAGCTTCTTCTGAACAGTACTTAACTGCTGCACTACCAGTCTGGCCCACTATGTTTAACTTCTTGAGAAACTGCCAAACTCTTTCAAAATGGTTGTACCATTTTACATTCCCACCAGCAATACACAAGGGTTCCAATTTCTCTGCAGCTTTTCAGTGTTTCCTATGAACTGTCTCCTGCAATGCAGCTTTCCTGGTGGGTGTGAAGTACTACTTCACTGTGGTTTTGGTTTGCATTTCTCTGATGTCTAGTGACACTGAGCATCTTTTCATGTGCTTATTAGTCATTTGTACATATTCTTTAGGGAAAAAGCCATTTAACCCTTTGACCATTTAAAGCATTTTTGTTCTTGTTGAATTGTATCATGAGTTAAAATGTACTTTGCAAAAAGACAAGTTGAAATCCTAACCCCTGTACCTCAGCATGTGACTTCATTTGGAAACAGAGTCCTTACAGATAGAGTTAGTTAAGATGAAATCATACTGGAGCACAGCGGGCTCTCCATTAAGTAGGGCGGACCAATGTTATTGTAAGAGGAGAAAAGACACATACAGGTGCTGGCAAGTGGTGTGGTGCTTGGGGCACTGGACTTCCATGTGGCCAAATGTGGTTAGAGTCCCAGACCTGGCAGCTTGCTTTCTCACTTTCCCTCTCTCTCTCTCTCCCTCCGGTCAAATAAAAATAACAACAACAAACAAAATTAAGTAAAAAAATTCTTAAAACAAAAACAAATAAAAGACACATACAGAAGAGAAGCAAGTGGAGACAGTGGCAAAGGAGGACGCATGTGATGACCAGAACAGGAGCGAGGCACCTACAAGCCAAGGTTGTCGGCAACACCAGAAACTAGAGAAAGCCATGGAATAGCTCCTCCCTTAGAATTTCCAGAAGGAAATCTGAATTTTCTTTTTTAATTTGCCAGAGGGCACATGCCCTTTCCAGAGAGAGACAGAGAGGGTGCAGAGAGTGAGAAAGCACCCTCCATGATGAATATGCATGCTGCAATCCTTTCTCTTCTATTTCTCTTTTTAGGGTTTTTGGACACATACGCACATGCACCTGGCATGTTTCTCAAGCTGCTGGATCTGGATCTTGAAAGGCGTTGGCGTGAAAGTTTTTCATTTAAGCAACATCCAACGACCTGTTTTTATTCTTCCTGTGCATCTGGTGTTGTATCTAAGAAGCCTAAGCTACAAAGATTTACTCCTTGCTGGACTCCCACGTGGCCGACTGCAGCAGGAGTCCCAGACCCAGCAGCTTGAAAATCACACCAGGCGCATGTGTGTGTGTGCCCAAAATCCCCAAAGGAGGAGAAGGGATTGCAGTGTGGGCCATCCCCATTAGGGGGTGATTTCTCACTTTCTCTCTTTTTCTCTTCGGTGAGTGAACACATCCTATGGCAAAAACCTAAAGGAAAAAAGAAAAGGTTTATTCCAGTGTTTTCTGCTAAGACTTTTCTAGGTTGAGCTTTTATTAGGTCTATAAGAAAGAATGCAACTTTACTTTTTTGTACATGGCTGTCCAGTTGCCTCAACACACAGGGTTTTCCACCCTGTCTACAGGGCTTGAGATGGAGGAGGCAGGGTGAGCAGGACCCAAGTACTCCACTGGCCTCCTCTGCCTCTGCTCCCCACTTTTGAGCAGCCCTAAGACTCCAAGAAGGCAGCTGTGCCTTCCTCTCTCTTCTGCTGTTTTCTCTGAGTCTGAAGTCGATCACTGGCTGGGGGAAGTTAGGAGGGGGCCTGGGTCAGTGGGAATGGAGTTGAGTTCCTTTCCTTCACTAATTCAAACCTTTCCTGTCTCTCTGTGCCTGAACACAGACAAGCAGAGGCAAGGAGGCTGGCTGGGCTGCCCTGAGTGGCTGTCTACATAGGAAATGAGTCACATAAGGGGCAGGCCCAGCTCAGGAATTTTGTTAAGTGCCACAGACCTCACCCTGATGGTGCTATTCCAACCCCCAAATCACTGATGCCCTCCCTGCTTATGCAGAAGGGGAAGAGGCGTGGCCTCAGAAGGATTGGTGTGGACAGTTCAATCCATTCAGATGGCATGATTCTTTAAGCTGAGAGAGGCGAGTTCTGATTCGAGAACTTGGTGGGAGGGGAGGGCTCACAGAACTGGGACCTCAAGTTCTCTCCCCTGAACTGTATGAACTGACAGGCACTTCCTTCTGGCAGTGACAGGATATGTGAGGGCGCCTCCTGGGGACCATCGATGACACTGGCTTTTGAACAAACCCTGCCTAGCTCATCAAGCCCCAGGGGAAGTCCCTGAGGAAGATGAGCAGAGGAGCAGATGTTCAGTATCCTCTTAGCTGTCCTGGCAGTCGGGCACACACCGGGAATCACATGGCTCAAGCCCCTGCTGATGGCCGGGTGGGAGAGGTCGCCATCCAGCTCCCAGCTCAGGGTCATCCATCCCCTCCTGAGGCTTTCCTGACCCACGCAGCCTACGACTTACTGCAAGCTGGGTTAGGACCTCCCACTGGGCTTTCATGATACTCCGTGCTAACTCCCACCTTACACTTAGAAGGTAGTTTGGAATGGTCATTTTTCTTGATATCTCCAGTAAAAGTGCCTAGCACAGAGACATAGAAGGTGAGAAATAAATCTTGACTACATAAATGTCTCACGTAAAATATAAAAGGTGGCCGAACTAGAAGGGGGGAACACGGGCGCTCACTGGTGAGGGCTTCCCTCTCCACTGATTAGAGGCTACAGCATTAGGTGTCAGACACCGTCCACTGAGCACAGGTCAGCTGCCAGGGAATGACGCTCTGGGGAACAAGGGACAACAGTGGGAACGCCAGTTCCTTACAGCTTCTGCACACTGGACAGAACTTTGAGGCTGTGTGCTCCCCCCACGGGGTGGGAAGGACCACGTGAGAGTGCGCAGGCGTGAGCACCACTGTTCCCCCTTTCTCGGCCTCTTCCTACCACCTTCCTACGGCCTGTTCATTCAGGGCCACATCTGGCCAGCTCCCTGCCCCTTAACAGTGGAAGAAAATCACCACCGACCCAGGACCTACAGCAGGGCAGCACCTGCTCCCAGGGGTCCAAGACAAGAGGACAGCCACCAAGGGATACTAAAGGTATCATGACACTGCGTACCACAGCTAGGTCCCCCAGAGGGGATGACTGAGGAAATGCCACATCTCTGGGCCACTCTCAGAAGGACAGAATTTTGGGACCAGCAGTTAATGTAATGGCTATGTCGCTGGACTCCCATGTAGTTGACTGCAATTCGAGTCCCAGACCCGGTGGCTTAAACTCACGCTGGGCATGTGTGCGTGCATGCCCAAGATCCTGAGAGGAGAATGAAGGAGAAGGGATTGCGACATGGCTATCCCCCCTGAGGGGTGATTTCTCGCTTTCTATCTCTCTGGCGAGCCCACGTGTCCTATAGCAAAAACCTCTCCAAAAATAAAAAAAAGGACAGAATTTTGTGTCCAGTCTATCCTCACAATGCCAGGCAAATACTCTCCCCATACCCACCACTGGGGGAGGAGACCACATGCCATGAGCAGTGGGGACAGTGATTTGGGTCAAGTGTTAGAATTCCAACTGTCCCCGGGAGTTAAACTGCGGAACCAGCTCACCTGCCCAGATCCCACACCCACAGTCACCTTTGATGGCTTCCCCACTCCCTGCACCGTCCCTTCCCAGAATGCAGCACAATGTAATGATGATAGGGATGATTAATATAGTGTCTGTCCTCACAGGGCAGGGCCTTGTCTGTCTGGTCTGATCAATGTAAATGACTCAAACCTGCTGACTTGTGTTGAATGAATTAAATACACACACACACACACACACACACACACACACACACAAAACTTTTAAATTTTTTTCCCCATAGGGCACTTGTGGTAGCTGAAAAGAGAAAGTGAGGGGGAAAGTGAGGAAGTGAGAAATCACTCCCCAGGGGGATGGCCATCCATATCCCTTTTCCATTCTCCTCTCAGGATTTTGAGCGCACACACACACACACACACACACCTGGTGTGTTTTAAGCCACCAGGTCTAGGATTTGAACTGTAGTTGTCGTGGGGCGTGTGCGCTTGCAGAGAGAGAAGGGGGAAGAGAGAAGCCACCCCTAGGGGAGATGGCCACACTGTACGCCCTTCTCCTCCATTCTCCTCTTGGGACTTTGGCCACACATGCACATGGCACCCAATGTGTTTTTCAAGCCACCAGGTCTGGGATTCAAACTGTAGAGTCAGCTATGTGGGATCTGGTGCCTTAATGGACCATCCCACCTCCTGGTCTAAGTTGAATAAATCCAATTTTTTTTTTTTTTTTTTTAAAGAAAGACTAAATGGTGGGCCAGCACGGGGTCAACTGCATGGTTCAAAGTCCCAGACACTGCAGCTTGGAAAACATACCAGGTAGGTATGCATACATACCCCAAATCCAGAGAAGAGAATGGAAGAGAAGGGATTGTGACATGGCCATTCCCCTCACAACAGGGGTGTTTTCTCACTTTTTTCTCTCTCTCCAGTAAGCACATGGACTCTACAGCAAATTTAAAAAAAAAAAAAAAAAGAAAGGCTCTCAGGGCTGTAAAATTTGATGACTTCCATATCTTTCCCATCCCCAAATGTCAATTCAAAAGCATAAAACTAAATGACAGAAGCAGAGAAACATAAGGCCTAAAGGGGCAAATGTGCAGGGCACAGACTAGCACTGTCCAAAGGCAGAGAGCCCACCAGACCTGTGTGAACGGGCAGGCCACGTGGAGGTGCCCAGTGACTACCTAGTGGATGGATCAATGAATGAACCCCCAACTTCCCTGTGAGACAGACATGGCAGGGGTTAGCGCTGAGGCTCTCACACAAGACTCAGCACCAAGTGCGCTGATTCCACATCCCTCAGAGTTCAGCCCAGAGGCTGGCAAGTGCTGGAGTCTGCCCTGGCCAGACCAACCCCCATTCACTCGAAGGTACACTTCTCAAAGTAAACTCACAAGCTGGCATCTGGAGTGTCTTCTGAGAATCAGGACTATTAACTAATGCCTGCCTGCTCTCCCAGAGGCAGTGCTGGGTACTGATGATACAGAGGTGAACAGGCATGGTGCTAATATTCTCATAAAGACAGAAAATGAACAAGTAGCAAATGCAAAGATGATATAATTGCACATAGTGAGGCGTGTCATAAGCAAATAAGGCAGCTAAATGGGAGAGAGAGGCCCCCAGGATGGTGCCTTTTGGACAGGAGGTCAGGGAAGGCTGAGACAACAATGAGGAACAGGAGTGATTAGGAAAGTGGTCCAGGCAGAGGGAACAGCAAACCTAAACAGCAGAGGCTAGAAGGAACTTGCTTTGTCTACGGAGCTGCCGAAAGGTCTCCCAAGGAGATGAGGTTTCCGTCAGGGTATCAACAAACTGGATTGGCTCATTCTAGAACAGTGCTGTCCAGTAGAAATACAGCATGAGCCATAAACATAATTTTGAAGGTTTGAGTAACCACACTGAAAAAAGAAAAAAGAGGGAGGTGGCATGGTGGTTAAGGTGCTGGACTCCTACATGGTCAATTATGGTTCAAGTCCTGGACCTGGTGGCTTGAAACACACCAGGTACGTGTACATATGTGCCCAAAATCCTGAGAGGAGAATGGAGAAGTGATATGGCGTGGCCATCCCCCTGGAGAGTGATTTCTCACTTTCCCCCTCACTGTCTCTCTCCAGCTACCACAAGTGCCCCCCCCCCCTCCCAAAAGTGCCCTATCAAAAAAAAAAAAAAAAAAGACCAGCAGATGGTGTAATGGTTACAGCTGGACTCCCACATAGTGGACAGTGGGACTGGTTCAGGTCTCAGACTGGCAGCTTAAAACTCACGCCAGGAGTTTGTACATGTGCCCATTATCCTAGGAGGAAAATGGAGAAGGGATTGTGGCGTGACCATCTCCCCGGGTGGGTGATTTCTCACTTTTTGTCTTTCTCTCTGACAAGCATGTAAGCCCTATAGCAAAAATCTATCAAAAAAAAAAAAAAAAAGAAAAAGAAAAAGAAAAATAGGTGATGGGTGATGGCATAATGGTTACATCACCAGACTCCCAAAAAGATAACCATGGTTCGTGTGGCTTAAACCTCGTGCTGGGTGCATGTGCGTGTGTGCCCAAGATCTCAAGAGAATGGAGGAGAAGAGATTACAGTGTGGCCATCCTCCCTGGGGGGTGATTTCTTGCTTTCTGTTTCTCTGGTGAGCGCACATGCCCTATGGCAAAAATCTCCCTTAAAAAAAATAAAGACAGGTGAAATTAATTTTGATAATGTATCTTACTTAACTCAATATATCAAAAATACTTTCACTTTAACATGTAATCAATAAAAGAAATAAGAGATTTTGCTGGGGTTTTTTATACCCTGTTAAAACCCAGTGCTTATTTTACGAGCACATCTCAGTTTGGCCTGGTCACATTTTAAGTGTTCAGCAGCCACATGTGCCTACCATGTTGGACAGTGCAGTGGACAGTGCAGCATGGCCACTCCTCTGGGGCTGATTTCTCACCTTCTGTCCCTCTCACTGTCTCTCTGGCAAGCGCATGCGCCCTATGGCAAAAACAAAACAAACAAACAAAAAAAATCCAGAAACAACAAAAAGCCCCTGGTTGATGTGCCTGGCATTTTACACTAATGTGAATTTAATAATGCCAAGTACGAAGGAGGAAACCAAGGCCCAGAGAGATGAAATGGTTTGCCCAGGGCCTTCTGCTGGTCAGTGGTAGCGGTCAGGAGCTCAGAGTGCAGGCAGATGAGAACCACCCTCTTCCCAGGGCCAGTGTGAGGATGACAGGAAGCCAGTCATGGTGGAAGCGATCAGCAGCACAGTGCATGGCTGATAATCCACCACACACACAACAGCCCTCAGCTCCATCATTACAGTGCTATTAACGCTGTCACCATGCAGGAGGAGGGAGGCTGGTGTGGAGAAGGCAGAGACCACCAGCGGGTGAACGTGTATCAGCTCTGAGTCATTTCCCCAAGACCTCCCCCAGACAACGTGCACCACTCACCGGGCTGGTGGGTGAGGAAATCGCAAGCTTCAGCCCACCTCTGGCATCCTCTGGGGCATTCTGCTGGTCTCTCCCTTGGCCGTCTGCTCTGGGCATCTCTTTCACAGTGGTAGGTTGCTGGCCTGAAGCACTCCCTGCAGGGACAGCTTGGATAGTGCCCAGATGCTGCAAGTCCACAGTGCCAGGTGCCTGGGAAAGTGGCACCTGCTTGTGGCCACCATCTGTAGCCACAGGGGATGCCTGGGCAGGAAGGGGCTCTGTAGGCGCTTCGAAGTG
Source organism: Tupaia belangeri chinensis (assembly GCF_000334495.1). Classification (NCBI taxonomy): domain Eukaryota; kingdom Metazoa; phylum Chordata; class Mammalia; order Scandentia; family Tupaiidae; genus Tupaia; species Tupaia belangeri. Next base: position 898,190 of record NW_006207854.1, read on the forward strand.
CAGGCATGTGCTGGTGTCGGGACCTTGGAGAAACGGCGAGGCCTGGAGTGTGGAAATCTCTGTCTTTCGGCTTAGTCCGTTGGTTGGCACAGAGTTTACTTGGGCTTTGCTGAATTCTGACAACACCCTAAAAGTTTGTAAGCAGAGAAACCTGTGTGACAGGTTGTTAGCTACAATGCCCAAGGCTAAGGGGCAGTGCTAAGAATGGAAGGCTGCTATTTTATGATTTAAAACAAACACATACACACAACCCTCTCACTTATCCACTGCACTTCCTGCCTCCCTCACACAGCCCTTTTCTCTCACTCCTGTAACATTCTTTCTGGCCAGGCCTTAGGTAGAATGGTTGGAGAGGTAAGCTGTGGGGCTCAGGATCTCCTACCAAAGACTCAAAAGTAGAGAAAGAGAACTTGACGCGAATGGGAACTGACTGCCGTTCTAAAAGGGCTAGTGTGCACTTCGAGTTTGCTCAGCCAACACATGGCTGTGAAGGCAATCATTTCCCCAACACTGCCTGCAGGAGAGCCTCCATGAACAGTCTCAGAGAGAGGCTCCCAACGGCACAAACAGTGGAGGCACCAAGACTCTGCTCCCTGGGGCAGGGAATAGGTGAAGCAAAAGCTAACCTGGTTTCCTAAGTGATGACACTTTGTCCCTGGGACAGTGACTGGGGCAGCAGGGCTGAGGTGAGGTGCCAAGGTTGGTCCCCAAAGTTGGTCTCCAACTGAGTATGGAGTCAGCGAAGAATATACATGGGGTGTGCACACCTATTTGCTCAGTCTCAGTGGGACTGGCATTCCCTACCCACTTAGTGATGCCTCCTAGGGCCACAGAAAGCCAACATCTTTCTTTTTCTCTTTCTCTCTCTCTTTTTCTCTCTTTCTTTCTTTTTTTTCCAGAGAGATTTTTCCACTCCTCTGGGGCTGATTTCTCACCTTCTGTCCCTCTCACTGTCTCTCTGGCAAGCGCATGCGCCCTATGGCAAAAACAAAACAAACAAACAAAAAAAATCCAGAAACAACAAAAAGCCCCTGGTTGATGTGCCTGGCATTTTACACTAATGTGAATTTAATAATGCCAAGTACGAAGGAGGAAACCAAGGCCCAGAGAGATGAAATGGTTTGCCCAGGGCCTTCTGCTGGTCAGTGGTAGCGGTCAGGAGCTCAGAGTGCAGGCAGATGAGAACCACCCTCTTCCCAGGGCCAGTGTGAGGATGACAGGAAGCCAGTCATGGTGGAAGCGATCAGCAGCACAGTGCATGGCTGATAATCCACCACACACACAACAGCCCTCAGCTCCATCATTACAGTGCTATTAACGCTGTCACCATGCAGGAGGAGGGAGGCTGATGTGGAGAAGGCAGAGACCACCAGCGGGTGAACGTGTATCAGCTCTGAGTCATTTCCCCAAGACCTCCCCCAGACAACGTGCACCACTCACCGGGCTGGTGGGTGAGGAAATCGCAAGCTTCAGCCCACCTCTGGCATCCTCTGGGGCATTCTGCTGGTCTCTCCCTTGGCCGTCTGCTCTGGGCATCTCTTTCACAGTGGTAGGTTGCTGGCCTGAAGCACTCCCTGCAGGGACAGCTTGGATAGTGCCCAGATGCTGCAAGTCCACAGTGCCAGGTGCCTGGGAAAGTGGCACCTGCTTGTGGCCACCATCTGTAGCCACAGGGGATGCCTGGGCAGGAAGGGGCTCTGTAGGCGCTTCGAAGTGCAGGCATGTGCTGGTGTCGGGACCTTGGAGAAACGGCGAGGCCTGGAGTGTGGAAATCTCTGTCTTTCGGCTTAGTCCGTTGGTTGGCACAGAGTTTACTTGGGCTTTGCTGAATTCTGACAACACCCTAAAAGTTTGTAAGCAGAGAAACCTGTGTGACAGGTTGTTAGCTACAATGCCCAAGGCTAAGGGGCAGTGCTAAGAATGGAAGGCTGCTATTTTATGATTTAAAACAAACACATACACACAACCCTCTCACTTATCCACTGCACTTCCTGCCTCCCTCACACAGCCCTTTTCTCTCACTCCTGTAACATTCTTTCTGGCCAGGCCTTAGGTAGAATGGTTGGAGAGGTAAGCTGTGGGGCTCAGGATCTCCTACCAAAGACTCAAAAGTAGAGAAAGAGAACTTGACGCGAATGGGAACTGACTGCCGTTCTAAAAGGGCTAGTGTGCACTTCGAGTTTGCTCAGCCAACACATGGCTGTGAAGGCAATCATTTCCCCAACACTGCCTGCAGGAGAGCCTCCATGAACAGTCTCAGAGAGAGGCTCCCAACGGCACAAACAGTGGAGGCACCAAGACTCTGCTCCCTGGGGCAGGGAATAGGTGAAGCAAAAGCTAACCTGGTTTCCTAAGTGATGACACTTTGTCCCTGGGACAGTGACTGGGGCAGCAGGGCTGAGGTGAGGTGCCAAGGTTGGTCCCCAAAGTTGGTCTCCAACTGAGTATGGAGTCAGCGAAGAATATACATGGGGTGTGCACACCTATTTGCTCAGTCTCAGTGGGACTGGCATTCCCTACCCACTTAGTGATGCCTCCTAGGGCCACAGAAAGCCAACATCTTTCTTTTTCTCTTTCTCTCTCTCTTTTTCTCTCTTTCTTTCTTTTTTTTCCAGAGAGATTTTTGCTGTAGGGTTCATATGTTCACCAGAGAGACAGAAAGTGAGAAATCACTCCCCCAGGTGTGTGTGGGGGGGTAGTTTAGCCATGTCACAATCCCTTCTTCTTCATTCTCCTCAGGATTTTGGATATTCACGTACATACACCCGGTATTAGTTTTAAGCCGCCAGGTTCAGGACTCAAACCATGGTCAACTACATAGTAGTCCAGTGACATAACAATTTTGCCATCTGCTGGTCCTGAAAGTCAACATTTCTTCCTTTTGTACACACACTGCATAGAAACATACTTCTGGGCTTCTGGAATGTGCACTGGCTAGTGACTGCTCCTCCCTCTTCTAAGGCTTCTGGAAGTCAAATTCCATTTGTAAAGTAAACTCATTTGCTGACTCTGGATATGTCATGGAGAAATGCAGGTTTGGATGGCAACAAAGCTGTTTGGATCCCAAAACACTGCATAGATCTGCCCTAATGGCTTAGACTATCTCCAGAAGACACGTTAAGCTCCCCTTGATCTGGGTTTTTGGAAACGAGGACTTTAGAACTCGAGCTGCTCACTTGATTGTCTTCCCGATGAGTTCTACTCTTACGTAGACCACCACAACGCTAAACAACATGTCGAGGCAGTATAGTCGAGACCTGCTGACCACTCCACACATTTCTGAGTCACTGATTTTAACATGGACACCAAGCCATTTCAATGGGGAAAATAATAGTGTTTTCAACAAATGCTGCTGGGAATAAAGGGCAATTACATGCCAAATAATAAAGCTGGACCACTACCTTATACCATATGTACACAATTAATTCAAAATAGATTGACAACCTACCTGTAAGAACTTAAAACTAGGGGCCGGCAGATGGCGTGGCAGTTAAGGGCACTGGACTCTCACAAGGCCAACTGTGGTTTGAGTCCTGGACCTGGCAGCTCACTTTCTTTCTCTCTCTGTCTCTCTTTAGTCGAATTAAAATAAATAAATAACATTAAATAATTCTTAAAAAAAAACAAAACCTAAAACCATAAAACTCTTAGAAAGAAATACATGTATAAATTTCATGTCTTTGGATTAGACAATGGTTTCTTAGAGATAATATACAAACTATAAACAATAAATAAAAATAAGTAAATAGGGCTTCATCAAAATTAAAAACTTTTGGGGAGGCCAGCAGGTGGCATGGTAGTTAAAGGTGTTGGACTCCCACATGGCCAACTGTGGTTTGAGTCCCGGACCTGGTGGCTTTCTTGCTTTCCCTCTCTTGCTCTGTCACTCTCTCTCTGGTCAAATTTTAATAATAATAATAAAAAATAAAGGTAAATAAAATTCTAAAAAAAAATAACCTAAAAACTTTGGGATTGGCTAATGGCATAGTAGTTACGTTGGTGGACTCCCATTTAGTCAACCATGGTTTGAGTCCCTGCCATGGTGGCTTAAAATTCATGCTGGGTATGTGTGTGTGTGTGCCCAAAATCCTGAGAGGAGAATGGAGGAGAAGGGACTGTGGTTTGGCCATCCCCCCGAGGGGTGATTTCTCGCTTTCTGCCTCTCTTCCTCTCTAGCTAATGCACACATTCTATAGCAAAAATCTCTCTAAATTAAAAAAAAAAATTAAAAAATTTAAAACATTTGTGCTTCAAAGGATATTACCAGTAAAGTGACAAGAGAACTCAAAGAATGGGGGGAAATATTCATAAATCATATTTCAGGGCCTAGTATCCAGGATATATGAAGAATTCTTATAGTTTAATAAGAAAAAGAGAACCACATTTCAAAATGGGCAAAGGATATGATAGACATTCTGCCAAAGAAGATACTAATAGCCAATAAGATGTAAGCCAAAACCACAATGAAATATTACTTTATACCCACTAGGATGGCTATGCTCAACAAGACAGAGAATAACAAGTGTTGGCAAAGATGAGAAATTAACACTCATACACATTAGTTGCAGAAATGTCAAATGGCGAAGCTGCTGTGGAAGAGTTTGGCAGTTCCTCAAGAATTAAAAAAAGAGTTACATATGGCCCAGCAGTTTTAGCCCTGGGTGTATACCTAAGAGAATTACAAGTATAGGTCCTATTCAGGCACCCAATCTCATCTAGTCTGGGAAAACATATGTACACCCAAAATCTTGTCCATGAATGTTCATAGTCACATTACTTATAATACCCAAATAGTGAGAAAAAATGTCTACTATCTGATGAGTGGATAAACAAATTGTGGTATATTCGCACAATGAAATTCAATCAACCAAGATATAAGCTATAATATGATGGACCTTAAAAACCTAAGTAGAAGAAGCCAGTCACAAAAGCCACATGGTATATGATTCCATTTGTATGAAAAGCTCAGGATAGGCAAATCCATAACTCTCTACTAAGCATTTTATCTAGAGTTAATGGTAGGGGGTTTCCTTATAGGGCAATGAAAATGTTCTTGAATTAGATAGTAGTGATGCACAAATTTGTGAATATACCAGATATCATTGAATTATATACTTGAAAATGACAAATTTTGTAGTATGTGACTCCTCTCTCAATTTTATTTATTTACTTTTTTAGAGAATTATTTATTTCATTTATTATTATTATTTATTTCTCAATCTGGCCAGAGGGAGACAGAGAGGGAGAGAAAGGGAAAGTGAGAAAGCAAGGTGCCAGAACCAGGACCCGAACCGAAGTTAGTCATGGAGTCCAGCCCCCTATCTCGATTTATAACATAGGTGACTAATCAAAGAAAGGTGAAAAGCTGTTTGTGGAATAGTCATGAGGGCAGGCAGGCAAGTACTGGTTCTTTCTCTGAGGTTTCACCAATGAAAATCCAACAGAGCAACTCACAGGGACTCGGCAATGCTGAGTTCTGGGAATGAAAGCATGGTTTCCACAGGCAGAAAAAGAAAAAACTTTGCTAACCAATTATGTGTGTTCAAACCACTGTGACAGAATGGGACCACCATCCAAAATAAACTAGGGAGGTAGGTTTTTTTTTTTCTTTTGAGAGGTTTTTGCCATAGGGCGTGTGCGCTTGCCAGACAGACAGAGAGACAGAAAGCGAGAAATCACACCCCCCCCCCAGGGGGGATGGCCACGCCGCAATCCCTTCTCCTCCATTCTCTTCTTGGGATCTTGGGCACGCATACACACGCGCCTGGCGTGGGTTTTAAGCCACCGGGTCCGGGATGCGTACCGCAGTCAACTACATGGGAGTCCAGCGACATAACCATTATGCTAACTGCTGGTCCCGGGAGGTAGGTTTTTGATACATGTCTCCTATGAGGTCCCAGTTCCCCGTGGGCATCTGGGAGGTGGTGTGTAAGTGATTGAGAGCAGTGGCCCCGAAGTCCACTTGGCCTCTGGAGGCACACCACTGTGTGCCCCGCAACAGGTTCTTAAAGTTTATAGACTTCAATTCCCTCATCTGTAAAACATGTGATAAAGATGAAATGAGATAATAACATGTGATAAAGATTAAATGAGATAATATAAGCAAAATGCTTAGTAGAGAGTCCAACACAAAATAAACACAGTCACGGGTTGCTTAACGACAGGGATATGGTTGAGAAATGCATTGTTATGCAATTTCGCCCCTGTATGAACATGATGGAAAGTATAAGGGTCATTGACAAGTTTATGAAAAATGCCTGTTATGAAAAAACTATGCATGAATTTAAAATATTTTTGCACCAAAATTAATTTGTATTTTATTTATTTTGCTAGAGGGCATGTGTGTTGGTCAGAGAGAAATGGGGGGAGGGTTTATGTTCTGAGCATTTTAGCTATCTTTATTCATTTAACCCTACCAGCATTCCCTTGAGTTCTTATTCTTGTTTTATAGATGGGGACATCCAAATTTTAAAAAGTAGAGTAACATGTCCCAGGTTGCAAAGCTGTTAAATGGAAGACTCAGGCCATTTGGTTCCTAACCATTAGACTGCACCTATGCCCCCATCCTCAGGGATTACTACAATACAGACCCAATGAATGGGAAAGAAGCTCCTCAGGACCATCAGTTCTCTATTTTTAAGGCAAATCACAATTAGGTTTTTGCAAAACAGAATCCCTTAAATTACACTGATACATTTTATTTTGAACATTAAGTATTTTGCACTTTTCTTTATGTTTAATTTGTAGATATTTAAATTTTATACTTGTAACGATAAGCACAAGGTATTTATGCTTAATTTTAAGTTATAAATATATATTTAAGCAGTAAAATAACAACTTATATACACTCTAAGAAATGCTGGTATCTGTGGATGCTCAGAGTCTAACTTCAAGGCCCCAAGAACGATGGTGCCGGACACGTATTTGCGCATCTGCATGTTAGAAGTTGGCCAGTTCCTCACATCATTGCCCAGTGTTTGCCTATCTGGCCTAACCCTTGTCCCTTAAGTTCCCTCATGAATTTAAAATATTTTTGCAGCAAAATTAATTTGTATTTTATTTATTTTGCTAGAGGGCATGTGTGTTGGTCAGAGAGAAATGGGGGGAGGGTTTATGTTCTGAGCATTTTAGCTATCTTTATTCATTTAACCCTACCAGCATTCCCTTGAGTTCTTATTCTTGTTTTATAGATGGGGACATCCAAATTTTAAAAAGTAGAGTAACATGTCCCAGGTTGCAAAGCTGTTAAATGGAAGACTCAGGCCATTTGGTTCCTAACCATTAGACTGCACCTATGCCCCCATCCTCAGGGATTACTACAATACAGACCCAATGAATGGGAAAGAAGCTCCTCAGGACCATCAGTTCTCTATTTTTAAGGCAAATCACAATTAGGTTTTTGCAAAACAGAATCCCTTAAATTACACTGATACATTTTATTTTGAACATTAAGTATTTTGCACTTTTCTTTATGTTTAATTTGTAGATATTTAAATTTTATACTTGTAACGATAAGCACAAGGTATTTATGCTTAATTTTAAGTTATAAATATATATTTAAGCAGTAAAATAACAACTTATATACACTCTAAGAAATGCTGGTATCTGTGGATGCTCAGAGTCTAACTTCAAGGCCCCAAGAACGATGGTGCCGGACACGTATTTGCGCATCTGCATGTTAGAAGTTGGCCAGTTCCTCACATCATTGCCCAGTGTTTGCCTATCTGGCCTAACCCTTGTCCCTTAAGTTCCCTCATAAAACCCAACAATGCTTCCCACGGAGGCTAGATGGTTACTGATTCAAAGACCTTCAGCTGGAATTTTCCACTCACAAGACTCATGAGAGATAAAGGCAAGGCATATGACAAAGAGAGGGCTGGCTGGTCTGTGGAGGAGGCCGAGGTGCACGAAGGGCTAAGAGAGGTGAGAGGCTGCCCTGCCCCGAGTCCACCCATCTCCGAGGGCAGGGGCTGTGTTTCTACGCGAATTCCTCTGTTAGACATCTGAAAGCTCCACAGTGTATGCAGTGCTCAGAAGCTGTTTCTGGGACCTGCCAGACAGTCTCATGTGTGCAACTCACTAAGAGTGTCTGGTTTTATTCTTAACAGCTCCGTGAGAGAATCTTCATTTTGAAGATAAGAAACAGAGATTTGGAAAGAGTTAGGAATTTGCCTGATTATTACTGAATTATTACATATTTGTGGTGGAACAGGATCAGAGATCAGGTCTGCTCCAAGCCCAGCTTGTAACAGCACTCAGTCTTGGAGCTAATTTCCAACACCACTCAGTCTTGGAGCTAATTCCCATGCCAGGTGGGAACTCGGAAGGACCTGAGCCGAAGCAGTGGCATTAGGAGGAGAAAAGAAGGTCCTAACCACAGGCTAGCGGAACGTGAGTCTAGCTGAAGGCAGCTCTTAATAATATCAGATGAGCAAATATTCCAATGTTTGATACCTTCTGTTGCCAAGACCGAGAAGACAGATTTCTCGATGGAATGTAAATACATTCCTGACTGACTGTAAACAGGCAGTATCTGTGAAAATGACAGATTACTTTATTCTTTGGCTTAGTTATCTTGCTTCTGGGACTTTACTGAACAGAGATACTCCTATAGAACAAAAAGATCACATACACAAGGTTATTTATGGAAACTCTGAACTTCAATGTGCATATAATAGACGGCTGATAAAGTAAACTAAGGTACATCCATATAAAGGAACAATATCCAATAGAGCTTTTCCCATTCCGGACTGCATCGGCTCCGCTGTTGGTCTCTTGAGACCTGAAAGTTGACAACTTCTTTGCATCTGGGAGGCTGCTCCCGGCTACTCTGCAGCCGTCACCATGCCACAAAACAAATATATTGAATTACATTGTAAATGCTGTGGATGCTGTCTGGATTACCATGAGACAAAAAGAAGGAAAGTTGGGAGGCTCATGAACTTCAAAGAAGGCAGAAAAGATGATTGGTCTGAAGGCTAAGCTCTACTATACACAGCACCATGCTGGGAGAAAATACAAATGAAAAAGACTATCTATATCGGGCGCGTGTGCGTGCGTGCCCAAGATCCCGAGAGGAGAATGGAGGAGAAGGGATTGCGGCGTGGCCATCCCCCCTGGGGAGGGTGTGATTTCTCACTTTCTGTCTCTATGTCTCTCTCTGTCTGTCTGGCGAGCGCACGCGCCCTACAGTGAAAATCTCTCCAAAAAAAAAAAAAAAGACTATCTATATATGCATGAAAAGAGGAACACCAAACAAAAGAATGATGAGAAGACTCCAGAAGGAGCAGTACCTGCCTATCTGTTGGACAGAGAAGGACAGTCCTAATCTAAAGTACTTTCTGATATGATTAAACAAAAACGGAAAGAGAAAGCGGGAAAATGGGAAGTCCCTCTACCCAAAGTTCAAGCCCAGGGAGAAACAAAAGTATTAAAGGTTATTCGAACAGCAAAGAGAAAGAAGAAGGCATGGAAGAGGATGGTTACAAAAGTCTGCTTTGTTGGCAATGGTTTTACCAGAAAACCACCTAAATATGAAAGATTCATTAGGCCAATGGGTTTACGTTTCAAAAAGGTCCACATAACACATTCTGAACTGAAAGTCACCTTTTTGCCTGCCAATACTTGGTGTAAAGAAGAATCCTTCATCCCCACTATATACAACTTTGGGTGTTATCACCAAAGGTACCGTTATTGAGGTGAACGTGAGCGAGTTGGGCCTTGTGACACAAGGAGGCAAGGTTATTTGGGGGACATATGCCCAAGTTACTAACAATCGTGAAAATGATGGATGCATAAATGCTGTCTTACTGGTTTGATAGCAGTTGCATACAAGTAACTCCTTGTAATTTTTGAAAATGATACACCAATCTGGAAAGTCATCATGACTGATGTTCCTGAATATAGCTGGTCTTACATGTCTACAGTCATCAGAAGATTATTTATTAAATTGTACAAAACATTAAAGTGGCCTGGTTTTAAAAAAAATGCAATTAAGAAAAGGAATAAAGAAGCTGTGATATAAAAAGATCTTTAAAACAAGGTACAGAACAGTGCACATACACTACTTTTGTGGAAAAGAGAGAGAATAATAGGAGAAAAATGTTAAAATCTATATATCCATACTTATTATAGGTACCTTTAGAAACTCTGAAAAAATATGGAAGAAATTATGTCACAGGGATGAGAGGGACAACCAGAGTGGATGGGAAATAGGGATGGGAAAGACTTTTCCTTGTAAATGTTTCAAATGATCTTTAACCATAAAAAGAGATTGTCTATGGGGCTGGCAGGTTAAGGGTGCTGGACTCCCACGTGACCAACTGCAGTTTGAGTCCCAGACCTGACGGCTTTCTTTCTCTGTCTCTCACTCTGCCCATCTTGGTCAAATAAAAAAATAAATAAAGTTAAATAAAAGAATTTTCAAAAAATATAGACGATCTATTCAAAAATTAATTTTTACAAAGGTTATGTGAAGAAGACCCTGCCCCAGCTGCCCCTCCAGTCAAGTTAGTCTGCTCACATACAAGCTTGTCCTGTGTATCTACCACCTTCTCCATGCTTCATTCAGCTGTTGCATCCCTCACAAGGCCTCTTGCGAGGTTGCACACTTTCGGGGTATGCTTTCTTATATATGCTGGAAGTTGTTATTATGCTCTGAACTATTAGTTCCCTTCCTTATGGATGGAGAGGATAACAATTTACACTGAGCCTCAGGAGACTCACGAAAGGTCAACCAGTGCTGATCCTTTCTGAATTCATTCTCCCCACTATGCCCATGTAGCCTCCATTGTAGTCCCAGCAATGCCAGTCCCTCAAGACAATGACTCTCCTGACTTCATGCCCTAATAGAGTTCAGTGGCAAACAATCACATGACCTAGGGAGGAAGGGAGGAAGAGAAGGGTGGGAGAGAAGAGAGAAAGAAGGGAGAAGGGGTGGGCGGAGCACTTACTCTTGCAGAGATCGGTCTGATTCATCAGCATTGGCGATGCCCAGATCTGAGTCGTAGGACATGGGCTCCTCAGGGTGGTCTGGACTCTTGGAGCCATTCTCTTGGAGCAGGCAGCTGTCAGAGTTCAGGCTGCAGGACAGCTGAGATGAACTGGCTGTGTCCAGGCTGAGGGTGGAAGCAGTGAGCTTCCTGTTCCGCCGGATCTTGTGGCCTGAGTGTTGGACTTCGATGTCCTCTGAACCTGAGGAGTGGGATATTGAATCCAGAGACTCCTTCCGCTGTAGCTCTGCACCAAGCGTAGCAAGGGGGTCGAGTTCTGAGAGCGGGCAAAGTCCAGAGAGGGCCAGAGGGGTGAGCGTCCATTCATTTAAGATGGCAGACTTGTAGGAGAGTTCAAAGGACAAAGACGTCAGCCCTTGCAGGAAGCTAAGGAGGAACTCGCCCTCCTCGGCATCTCGGAGCAGGGCTGTGGGCTGATAGTACTCGCACAGTCGGGCCTGCTCCTGCAGGAGCAGCTTCAGGTAGCACTCCATCAGGCCATCATTGAGGGCCAGTCGAAGCCATGCCCGGCAGCGGCCCACATCCGTGTTGACAAAGGTCAGGTGTTCCAATTCCGAGATGACGTGTCTGGGAAGGGCAGAAGAGACATACTTCAAGAAACCACTACAGGGACCAGCAGATTGCGTAATGTTTACATTGCTGGACCCCCATGTGGTTGACTGCAGTTCAAGTCCTGGACCCAACAGCTTAAAATGCATGCTGGGCACATGTGTGTGCATACCCAAAATACTGAGAGGAGAAACAGAGAAGGGGTTGCAGTGTAGTCATACCCTCTGGGGATGACTTCTTACTTTCTCTCTCTCTGTCTCTCCAGCAAGCACACATGCCCTATAGCAGAAATCTC
>NW_006207854.1:911359-918530 GCF_000334495.1 Tupaia belangeri chinensis
CGGGGCTGGCTCCTGCAGGAGCAGCTTCAGGTAGCACTCCATCAGGCCATCATTGAGGGCCAGTCGAAGCCATGCCCGGCAGCGGCCCACATCCGTGTTGACAAAGGTCAGGTGTTCCAATTCCGAGATGACGTGTCTGGGAAGGGCAGAAGAGACATACTTCAAGAAACCACTACAGGGACCAGCAGATTGCGTAATGTTTACATTGCTGGACCCCCATGTGGTTGACTGCAGTTCAAGTCCTGGACCCAACAGCTTAAAATGCATGCTGGGCACATGTGTGTGCATACCCAAAATACTGAGAGGAGAAACAGAGAAGGGGTTGCAGTGTAGTCATACCCTCTGGGGATGACTTCTTACTTTCTCTCTCTCTGTCTCTCCAGCAAGCACACATGCCCTATAGCAGAAATCTCTCCTAAAAAAAAAAAAAAAAAAAAAAAACAAGAAAAGGAGCAGCAGCAGAAGAAGAAAATCCACTTCAGCCACTGAGGTGTTGTTTTATCCACTGCTTAGCCAGAACCAATAATAATTACTGCAAATATATATAGGCAAGAAAAACTCTCTCTCTTTTTTTTTTTTCATCCAAGGGGGGTATATAGGAGCATTAAGCTATAACTACCAATTCTCTGAGGTGGGTGTCATGAAGGATAACTGCACCCCTGACATCATCATCTCATGACGTGCCCGCTGAGTCCCTACGTGAAAGATCTTTGAAGCTGTGAAGGTATGGGGTAAAGTCCTGCCTTCAGGGGAACACGAAGCAAGTGCTCTTGGGAGAACTGGTGTGTAGGGATGGAGTCAGAAACCCGACCAAGAGCAGTACTTGAAATAGGCCCTGAGGAATTTCAAGAGGCACAGATGAAAGGAGATTGACAAAGACATAAAAAAAGGTGCAAAGGGAAGGAAAGCAGCAGACCTCTAACAGGAGTGAGGAGCTCTTCAGTGACAGCACTGGAGGAAGGGGGGGTGATTAAGTTGCAAAGCCAGGTAAAGAAGGGCCCTTAATATCAAACTAATAAGACAATGTAGGACAATGGTTTCTGCACCTGGCTGTGATTCAGAACCCCCTGGAGAACTTGGTCAGAACACAGATTCTGGGGTCCCCACCTAGTGAACCGGACTACAGGCTCCCACTTGGGAGCCTATCAGCTACAGGTTTAGCACTAGAGAGTGACTTGACCACAGCTGTGAGCACTGTAGGTGAAGTGCTCTAGGGAAGATCAGACCCTAGGCATACCAAACTGGGTTCCTCGGTCTGATGCGAGGCCCCTCCTATGCACTGCCACAGTCCTCTGGTCATGTCTCCCACATGGGAGTGCAGATCACACTCTACTGGACTCAGTGCTTGAGCTCCAGGTAGGCCAAGTTCAGCAAATGGGGACTTGCTGACTGAGCTAAGCGAAGACAGAGTGAGATAAGTGGGACAATTAGAAAGCTGCTGACACCCAGGAGAAGGGTAAGAACCTAAGATACCACAAGGGCAATCGGCATGAAAGGAAGGTTAGAGACTGACAAGGCACCTTTGGGCTGAGGATAGCACTTAATAGCCCTTAGAGGTGCAGTGCCAGCTATGTGCTCAAAAGCCCAGGCAGTCAGGGGTAAGGCCAAACAGCTGACTGTCTCAGGTGAATATTCAGATGCTCTACCTGGATTCCACTCTTAACAAAACCTCATACCTCATTATGAGTATAACATTTAGAGCACAGATGCTCATATATTCTAAGGTAGAGTCAGCAAACTTTCTGTATTGGGCCAGACAGTAAATATTTTAGGCTGTACAAACCACAACAACCTCTGTTGCAACTACTTCATTCTGCCAGGAATGGCGAAAAGGCTACTCCTGCTAAAGGGGACCAGCCCAAGGGCTCAAAGCAGTCACAGGCTTGCCTCAGGGTTGACGCTCTTAAGGTTCCCTGCACACTGGCTGGGAAGCTTGGTCTAGAGAGAGCCTTTCTGTGAGATACTCTCCCTACCTCCCCTGTCGCTGCACCAGGACATGAGGTATCTGCTGGCTTCCGACACAGCTCAAGAGAAGCGCCCAACATCCCACACGCCACAGTTCCTCCCCAGAGTAAACATTCTCCAGCTGATCTCACTTGTGGGTGACAGACTTCAGGAGGGGCCAGAAGACAGGCTGAGGCAGAGGCTTCTGGTGAGCACTTTTCTTCCTCTTCCCTCCAGCCTCGGCTCGGATGTGCTTCGCATGCAGGCCGTGGATGAACATGGCCTCCAGGGCACTGCACATGGTGTTGGCATCTCCGTCTTTGCTAGTGACTACTGTGTCCAGGGACACATACTGCTTCTGTAGTGCCTTTACAGATGCCACCAGCTTCTTCTTGATGACCTGGGCAGCAACAAACAGAACACAGACCTTTACAGGAAAATTCTAGGGAGGGCCCCTGGAATGTACCTCTTAGCTTCTTGCCAAATACACATACAACCGCATAGGAACAAAACTTTCTGTCTGTAGATTCCTTCTGCAAAATTAACATATCTTAATTATAGCAAAGATAGAGCATGGAGAAGAAAAAGAAAGTCATATACATGCAGGGCCCAGAGATAACTACTATACTGATGTCTGGCATATCCTTCATTGTGGGTCCTTTTTCTGCCTAAACTTATCTTCAGTGACATAGCCATATAATCGTGAGTTTTACTTTTTTAACTGCAAGAGGGCATACGCACTCACCAAAAAGAGAGAGAAAATCCCTCAAAGGATGTGATCACATTGCAATCCATTTTCCTCCATATCTCCCTCCTGTCCCTGTTAGAAGCTTTGCCTAGTTAATTATCTGGACTGCAAGTGACAACAGTGCTATCAAGAGACCACATGTCCCAAAACTCCAAATCTGGCAGTTTTAGAAAGTCTTGTCATAAAGTCCGTTTGCACTTCGTATTAATTAGCACATAAGTTAGCCAAATGGACTTTGGTTAGAAAACTGCATAACTGAATTTTCAAATCAGCAATCTATACTCTACCTGGCTCCAAAGGAAAAAGAAAATGTTTTAAGAATAAAGGAAGTGGGGCCGGCAGGTGACACGGTGGTTAAGGGCGCTGGACTCCTACATGGCCAGTCGTGGTTTGAATCCCAGACCTGGTGGCTTGCTTTATCACTTCCCTCTTTCTCTCTCTTTTGCTCTCACTCTGTCCCTTTCTGGTCAAATTAAAACAAAGAAATATTAGGCATACATGTTTTTCAAGCTGCTTGGGATGAGATTTGAACCATGGTTGGCCATGTGGGATTCAGCTACAATGTGAACCACTGAGCTACAGGCCAGTCCCTAATCTCAGGCTTAAATCTTAGCCGGGCATATACTTGCCCATGATCCAGGCTGGCTACAGGCTAGAGGTGGACTACTGTATCAGGACCCTGTTGGGGTCCATCTATCTCTCTTCCTCTCTAGCTCACGGAAGAAACAGACAAGCTACATGTGCAAGAGGCAAAAGGTGCTGCTTTAGAACAATAAAAGCATCAAGAAATCCAGAGGCTCAGATTCAGTCTCAGCTCTGTCAGTGAGTCAGTGACTTCCTGGGTCACCTCAGACATTTCACTTAACCTCTCTGAGCCTCGGTGTCCTCATATGGTAAATGGAAATAATATCTCCTGAGCTACAGCACTGTGGGGAGTGCTCCTTGAGGGAAGGACTTGTTCTTTGTTCATTTTTGTGTCCTCAACATTTGGTGCTGCGCATGACACTAGTACTCAATAAACGCTTGCTAAATGAATACATTACAAAATGCACAAAAAGTCTTTAGCAAATACTGAGTAAAAACTGCTTAATCATAATTATGTCAAAATTACCTATGTGTTTGAAAAAAGACAGAAAGAATTTGTGAAAAAGGTAGTTTTAATTGTTGAGTGATAAAATTATGGAAAAATATTTTTTTTTCTTTTGATTTTAGCCCACACAGTAAATGTTAATATTCATTGAAAAGTTAAATTAATAAATAAAGTAACAGCTCCAGCTATGTGGCAATGTTGTATGGGATTGTGTAAAGGCCACGTGAGAGGGTCAGGTTCTATTCCTGACTCATCCTAAAGGCCGGGTGCAGTGCCATGTGCCTGTAGTCCCAGCTACTGACGAGGCTGAGGCAGGAAGCCTGGAACACAGTGAGACCCTGTCTGAACTTCTACACACACACACACTAACTGCCCCCCCCCACAAAAAAAAGAGTATGAACATTCCACTCAATTGAGCACCTACCAGGAGTTGGGCTACGGGACACGGGGATGAATGAGGCATACCCTGAAGAAACTCAGGCCCTCAAGAAGCCAGTGCATGCAGCCCTTGTTAGAAGGCTGAGCTGCTGAGCTGCCCCAGGACTCTGCTCCAGCTCAGGAGGGCCCTGGAATGGCATGAGGACGGCAGCCCTGGAGAAAGGCCCCTGTAGGAAAGCAGGCTGGAATACATGTCAAGGTGGACCCCTGCTGGCCTGGGGCTGCAGAAAATTCTTGGAATTGGGGAGAAGCAGTGGGGATGAAAGGGAAATGCTGGCTTCTCCCCAAAGATCACCTCTGGATTCCACTGGGGAAATAGCCCCAAAGCTCCTTGACCTCTTGCCTGTCTAACAGAACTGGCAGGGCTTGGTCCAGAGTGCCCAAGATAGCCCAGGGCCCAGCAGGGTGCAAAGAGATCCCCAACACAGTGGGTGCAAGGGGCTCTGGTGAACTGGTCTCACACAATTATGCTTACTTGGCCTGGAAAATGGTTAAAAGGTCAAAGAAATACATACGCTGCCAACTTACTCCCACTACTGAAACAACAGCCAGTGCCTGGGTATATCTGTCTGCGAGCAACTCAATGCATTGGCCAAACTGTGCCAAATCAGGGCGGAAGGTCTGAAAGGAAATGCTTGGTGTCTAGGTAACCTGTCTCAAATCCCCACTGTTTGGGGTCAATTCCCATTTTATCACCAATAAATGATCTACATAGGGTGGCAGTCTTCTCAAAGCCCATTTCTGCTATAGCTCTTTCTCAGCCTGAGGCCTCCCTTTCCATCACTGGCCACTTCTTTCAAAGTGAGAAGACTTCCCACCTTTGATCCTCCCTTGCCCACCTACCGGGATGGCAGCCCGGGGGTCCAGTCCATTCTCCACCACTGAGAGCATTTCCACTCATGCAGCCGCTCCCCAGGAGAATCACATGACACCTGCAGAGCTGGCAGCAGTCAGATGAAGAAGCTCCCGGCTCACCCTCCGACCGGAGTCCTCTCAGTGGCGACAGCAGAGGTCAGCCCAGCTTACTCAAACTGCAACAGAAAGTCCTTGAGTGCACACTGAGAGTGGATTTTAAGGAAGAAACCAAGAAAGGAGAAAAAGCCAGAGGGCTCTTTCCTTGAGCAATGAGGAGCCCCATGTGCCATGGGTGGCTGGCCCATGGACTGTTAGGACAGTTCTATACTCCACCCCAGAAGCAGCACAGGAAACCGGGGGCCTGTGGATAAAGAGTTGTGCGGAGGCTGAGTGAGATACAGAGCTGAGGGTGCGAGGAGGCTGCTGCAGCTGAAGGGGCCAAGAAGCTGCAGGGCCCAGGAGGTAAAAGCTCACAATTCCCATTCAGGTCCCACCTAGCCTGACTCCCGTCCCAAGTCTGCCAGCCCAGCATGAGGAGTACGACTGTAGCAGCTTCACGAGCGGAGGGCTCTCCTGCCAACTCCTGCTTCTCCTTCAGGCTGCAAGGGTCTAGCCTGAACAGCACAGGGACATATCTGAACGGGACCACTGAGGGTTTAATCATAGTTTGCCATTAACCAGCTAGGCATGCTAGGGAGCAGCATCAGACCCACGGGGAGAATATGTAAAGAGCCTCGCCAGGACCTGGTATGCTCCAGGCATTGACGGTGTGTGTAATCCCAGGGGATGTGGACATCCCTTTCTACAGAAAGGGAGCACCAGGGCCTGAATGAGTATGTGAAAAAAGCTGAAGTCAGAACCTTGTTAAATCCCTCAGGGCAGCTGACTTCCTCGTGGGGGTGGGTGGAGTCCCGGGGGGGCAGTTTGAGCCCCAGCAACTTGGACTGAGCTGGGCTCAGCTGGACAGCACATCCACATCCTGGCAACACTTGGGAAGACCCTGCTGAGCATCAGGGGAACACTAAGACAGTTAGGGCTGTCTCTGCTGTCTTATAGCCGTGCCCCAAAGAAGTTAAACCAGGGACCCTTAAATGAGTCTGTTCTCTTTACATGAGCTGCCTCACTTATATCTCTCCCAGCCACTCTAGGAGTGCTGTTTCATAGCCTTCACCTGACAGATAAGGAAATGGAAGCCGACCCAGGTCAGGGAACTTCTGAAGATGCCATTTCTGATAAGTGGCCTTAGCTAACTCCACCACAGGCCCCAGGGTGATGCCAACTTCAATTCCAAGGAAACTCCAGACTCCTGAATGAATACCCTCACTTCAGAGGTAAGACCAGCAAGGGGAGCTGGGACTCCAGGAGAACATCAGGCCAGCCAGGCAGAAAAGGTTTATAGGTCAGTGGCGGCACGTGAGGTCTGGAGAGGAGGAAGGCAGGGAGGCCTGAAATGGTGGAAGATGCCCGGGTTCGACCTCTGGCCTCTGGGGTTGCAGAGGGTACATAGGACCCAAGGAGTCAGGACCCAGAGCTGACTTCCCTAAGTAAAGCCTCAGGGACAGACCAGCGTGGTAGAGGGTGGAACCTGCAGCTCTGGTCTGGGCACCACAGCAAGCCAGGAAGGGCTCTGCCCAGGCTGCAGCCCCTGGCTGACTACCTTGCCTGCACTATTCTCTGCACCCACTCCTGGGGTTCTCAGGGCCCTCCACTAGTAACCAGTCCCACACTCTGGCCCCCAGGATGACAGGGAAGGGTGTGTGCTGCAGTCGGAGTCACTCCTAGAGAGTCCTGGAGGCTGGGTTTTCCAGTGTCACCCTTGTGCAGCCCAGAAGGCAAGTCCAGCTTCTCTGGCTCCAAGATCCTGCACTCAAATTCAATCCAGCGGCCTAAGGCCTCACCCTCAAGCTTGTCTTCTAGATAGAGCCCTCAAGCTCCAGACCCACCCTTCCCTCAGCCAGCTAGAAGGCCAGGACCTTGAGGACTTAGACCCCCAAGAATCTGAATAGCCTGAGCCCATTAAGGTCTCATTAACTAATTAGCTGAGAATAACAGAATAATAGTATTTACATGTGGGGGTATCAATAAATGGGTGCTCT
>NW_006207855.1:0-5212 GCF_000334495.1 Tupaia belangeri chinensis
ACATGGGAGTCCAGCGACATAGCCAATGCACCAACTGCTGGTCCTGTACATACCTGTTTCTTAGGAAAGCATCTTAAGACTACTTTTTAAAAGCAATTTTGAAACATACATTTTTAAAAAATATTATTCATTTATTTAATTCCATTTATTCTTCTTCTTCTTCTTTTAATTTGACCAGAGACAGAGGAGAGAGAAAGGGAAAGGGAGAAAGCAAGCCACCAGGTCCAGGACTCAAACCACGGTCAGCCATATGGGAATCCAGCATCTTTAACCATCACGCCACCTGCTGGCACCTAAACATACAATATATTTCTATTAACTATTATGAGCACAGTGCGCAGTAGGTCTCTAAAACATACCACTGCTGTCTAACTGAAACTTTGTATGACCCTTTGAATGACATCTCCCCGTTCTCCCTTACTCCTCTCCCCCAACCTCTGGTAGCCACCATTCTGCTCTCTACTCCAATGAGTTCAACTTCTAAAAAAGCACTTTGTGTTTTTTATTGTTTCTTTGGTGCTTTGGTTAACTTTAATAACCTTATCAAGGTATAATTTATACACCATAACATTGATCCATTGTAAGTGTGCCGTTTAATGAGTTTCAGTAAGATTATGGAGTTGTGCAAACATCACCATCCCATTCTAGAACGTTTCATCACACACCCCCGATACCCTTCATACTCATCTCCAGTTCACCTCCCATCCTATCCCCAGCCCTAAGCAACCATTGATCTACTTTTTGTCTCTATAGACGAGTCTTTTCTGATGTTTCCTATCAATGGAACCATACATGAGATCTTTTGCTTCTGTTTTTAAATTATAGATAAATTTATCTCTGAGTCTCAATTATTGGAAAAATTGAACTCCATCTTCATAGAGACAACAGGCTCTCAGTTTTAATCTATACCCCTCATGGAGTTGAGAGATGTTTCTCAAAAGAGAAAAAGAGATGTGAGAATATTTGGTGGGGATGGTCAAGCCAGTGAAAGTAATAAAAATGAATGCAGTCGGGAGTTCAATAGACTCATTTAGAGATTTTTTAAAAGCTTCGTGGAAATGCACGTGTATGCAGAATAGCAGAGGTGGGTAAACAAGCCAAGGGGCTGGGGAGTTCCGGCCAAGCAGAGAAGATTGTGTCTGTAAATCCTGAGGCTAGAAAATGGCGGCACAGCAGGAACACTTTGCAAGACTGAGCAGAAAGAGCACAAAGAACAGGAGTCCAAAGAGAGGCTGAAGTGGTATTTAAGGACCAGATCAAGCAGAACACGGTGGGCCATTTCAGTGCTGTTTCTTCTCCTAAGAGCAAAGGGGTATCAGTGAGTTACTAACAACACTAACCAGAGCCTGGTAAGTATTTAAGTAGGATCACTCTCCCTGCAGTATGAAAAGTGGGCAGGACACACAGATTGGGAACATGCTGGTGTCAACTGTGTCTTAGGTCCTGGGCATCTAAGATAACAGAAATAAGTTATTGCTGGCCAGTGACAGAGCGTGTAAAGGGAGGGGAGAGCTTCGAGAACTACATAGGAGCTGACTTGGGTGGGCCAAGAGATTTGTTTTACTAGAAGAGAGGGAAAAAAATAAACTCTAAGAAAGACTCTAAGAGTTTTGGCTTAGGTAAATCAGGTTTCTCATTGCTTATCTAAGAAAGAAGCTAAAAACTCTCAACCCGATTCCAGCTCTGGGTTGATTTTCTGCAACATGCGGGGAAGGCAGAGACACCAGTTGCATGTGGATTGGGCGTGATGGGTAAACAAACATGGTGTGGGTAACTGAGATGGACAATGGAGAGTCAATTCTCTATGTACGTGACCTATATTTGGCATGTGTTCTCTTTTCCAGAAATTCCTGACACTCCCTGTGTTTTTCCATTTATTTACGGTGATGTTACCCACTATAATTGCATCTCCGTCCACAGCAACTTTCTTTGGTGTTCTCTGGACAATCATTTCCAAGGCAGGTGGCGGTACTGCAAAGCTTTGGGTAAGTATCTTGCAAGGGTTGTCTTGGATGCCCAGGATCCCAGAAGCAGAGAGCTACCTGGGTTTTGGTGTCAGACCTGCATTCTAATTCTGACTTTTCTACATAAGGTTAACCACTTTGAAAACAGTTCAGTGTGCTGGAAAAAGCATGATGTGCGGTGAATTCAGCAATTATTCATCTTAAAACTTTCTATGTTTATAGCTCGCCCTCCACCCCCATTTTCTCTGCAGATCCTCCCGAGTGCTCCTTCCCCTTCTTATTCAGAAAGAAATTCATTTACAAATGTACGAAGGACTGCTATATTCTGGATCGGAGTTGGTGTTCATTGACAAAAAATTACAACAAAGATGGAAAGTGGAAGCAATGTTCTCCTCAGAAGTAAGATGCTTGGGACATAATGGGGTGGAAAGTTCACAGCTCTCTGGAAGCAGGGAACCCTCTGGATTACTGCAGGTGGTAGCTTGAGGTCTAAATCATCTGGTGATGACTTAGATCAGGGAAGATGGCAAACATTTTCTGTAAATGGCCCCCTAGTAAATATTTTAGGCTTAATGGGCCGGTGGACTCCATTGCAAGTACTCAGCTCTGCCTTTGTGATGCGCAAGTGACCATGGACAATACTAAAACTAATCAAAGTGGCCGTGTGCCAGTAAAATTTTACCTGTGGGCTTTGAACTTGGAATCTCCTAAAACTTGCAAATGTCTTAAAGTATTAGGAGTCCTCTGTTGTTGTTCTTGTTTTTTGGTCAATCATTTAAAAATGAAAAAAAAAAAAATTAACTAAAAGTCTGTAGGAAAACAAGTGGCAGGTTTCACTTGGCCTCTGGGACTTAGACAGCATGTCCTTGTTTGCGCAATCTGTCCTTGACCTCAAGTTGATGAAGACACGAGGTTTGTTCCCATTGAAAAAGCAGATGCCTGAGATGCAAGGCAGAGCACAACTGAGGGGAAACACAGGCATTGCCAATGACGGGCTGTGCTGCGCTTCGTTTTGGGCTTTTTAAATTTATTTTTTATTTTTTATTCTTTACATTCAATCTCTGTATGTCTTTACAACATGGAAAATGAATTTTCCCAGCATGAATACCCTGTCTGTTAGTCCAGTCAAAAAGTCCAGTCAAAAGAATATGGGAGTATCCTTCATCCGACTGCCACCCACAGCACGCATGCTTTGAACATTTATGTCGTACCCCACACAGACGTACAACGATTAAATGTAAATAAGAATTGTAAAATAAAATAAAATAGAAAAGAGGGAATAAGGAAAGCACAGTCAATACTCTTATGTTAATGAAGGAGTCCTTAAAAAGTTCATGCAAAATGTGCATTATGAGAAACTATGCATGGATTTCAAGCCTCTTTGCACCAATATACATTCAGACTTGAATTCCATTTTTCCATGAACTTTTTGAGGTCCCCTCGTACCTTTTGACTCCAATAAATGATTGTGTTCACCTTTCTTATTGGGCACCCAGAAATGTCAGAGCGTTATTTGGGACCCAGAAAAAGGTAACCATATTGTCTGAGATGTGCAGAGTCCCATTTTTCTGGCCAACTGGCTTTTTGAGTCTTTAACCTTCTCTGGAGTTCAGCCAATCATTATTCATTAACAAACTGGTCTGAAGCTTCATTTCTTGGTGAGATGCCAGGGAGCCTCTTTAGTTTCAACATTTGGTTTTCAATCTCCTATTACTTACCCACAGGTTTTTTTTTTTTTTTTTTGAGTTTTTTCCTTAAGAGATGTGCTTGCCAGAAAGACAGAGACAGACAGAGAGACAGAGAGTCAGAAAGCGAGAAATAACCCCCCAAGGGGATGGCCATGCTGCAATCCCTTCTTCTCCATCCTCCTCTTGGGATCTTGGGCACACACACACATGACTGGTGTGAGTTTAAGCCACCAGGTCTGGGAGTTGAACTGCAGTCAACTACATGAGAGTCCAGCAACATAGTCATTACGCTAACTGCTGGTCCCTCCTACAGCTTTTTATCGTCTTAGAATAAGGCATGTGTACTGAGCAGCAGCCATCTAGTCCCATCATTTGTACAACTACCATTTCCGGTCCCTGAAAAATGGCAAGAGCTAGCTTGTGCCGCTCCACCAGGGTATTATCCCAATGCAACCCCAGTGAAAGTTTCAACCATCGGGCTACCACCTTGCACAGGGGATTATCTGTTCCTCAGCTACTACCAACAATGGAGTTCTTGTTGCCTTCACAGGTTGTGACCCAGCTTCAAATCCCCATCTTATTCTTTTAACTTTAGATGTTTATTTCTTTATTTATTTCATAAAGGAGAGAAGCACCCCAAAAGGACCCCCATGCCATGATCCACCCCGAACCTCAGGCAGCGTAGATTACAGGCACACACATGTTGGTGTGTACCAGGAGACCTCAGAATGCATACAGGACCCTCCCTCCCAACATGTGGGTCCAGTTGCACTCCTGCTGCTCCACTGTCTGGCCACCAAGTCCCCATCTTATGGGGACTGTTTTCTTGGGCCATTCCTCTCACAGATTGGGTTCTAAGAAACAAGTGTTTCTTCTCTTCCTTTTTTCCTTCCTCTTTCCTTTCCTTTTCACTGCCTTGGTCCATGAAGTTTTAAACAGATAATCAAAATAATTAGCTTTATAATCATAAAATTAGTAGGTTAAGAATTAGGGAAAATTCAGGGTGTTACAACCATGGTGAAGTTAATACTGTTCAGGCTGTTAGTGAGGTCATACAATTGGAACTGAGCTTCCTAGCAGCCAAGTAAATAGAAATACATTTTTAGTTTCATCACTTGTACTGGTCAGAATATTTGAAGTCCATATAAGAAAAGATTTTCAGAAGGGTGCATTATTCCTCTTCACAAGGGCTATTCAGTTGTACATGTAAAAATAACTTTCCTTGGGACCAGCAGTTGGTATAAATGGCTATGTAGCTGGACTCCCAGGTAGTTTCCAAATTAGTCTCCTTCAACATTAATTTCTTTAACACTGAAAATTATCAATTTAATAAATTTTATTTATATAATGGACTGCATAACTTTAATGGCCCATAGAATAATCAGTAATGGCAAATTCTGTTTAAGTGTGAGAGAAAAATACTATGCCCTTGTTAGACTTCTGATGTCTAATGTTTTTCTGCCCTTCTATTCTTTTTTTTTAACATTTTTTGTTTTTAACTAATTAATTGATAATCATACCTGTTATCTTCAATAATTTTTCATTTCTAGTTTCATATAT
>NW_006207856.1:0-624 GCF_000334495.1 Tupaia belangeri chinensis
AGTGAGCCCAGGCCATCAGGGCACTGGGTTATGATATGGCAAAGTTCCATGGGTGCACACAAGAAGAAGGCCTGTCACAACCAGGATACTGAACTTTAATTTTTTTTTCTTTTTCTTTTACATTCAATTACTGTGAATTATTACAGCATATAAAACAAATTTTCCCATCATGAAAACAGTGCTTACTAGACCAGTCAAAGGCATTACCATGTACATCATAATCAATAAATTTCTTTCCATTTTGGGTCCCTTAAATGTCTTGCTTCTTTTTTCTTTCCCTTGATTCACTCCCTCCCCTCCCCCATTCTCCACCCTCTTTCACCACTGTCTCCAGTATCATCATTGTTCTCCATTCTTTTATACCTTCCAATTTTTCACTTTCTGCAATAGAATGCAGACATTTGGTGGTATATATTCAGTGGGTACATACAATGCTTCTCTTTTATAGCCTGGCTTTCTTCACTTAGAAGTAAATCTTCCATATTCATTCACTTTCTAAACTTTTTATAGTCTTAATCTTTTAAAGTAGAAATGATATTTTTTAAAAAATGCCCTAGGCTTTTACCTAGCAAGAGATAATCTTCTGACTCCTTAGAGCCACTGTGCCATAGAAATGCTTATTAC
>NW_006207857.1:0-723 GCF_000334495.1 Tupaia belangeri chinensis
TTTGTTAGCTATAGCATTTTGCAAATTTTATTAAACTTGAATCACAATTTTCATCCATTTAGCAAAAACTTTTTAAAAAGCAACAAAAAGCTAGGGTCTTTCTAACTCATGATCCTTCTACTTCCTCTTTTAATGTAGATAATAAACATTTTTATTTACCAGAAAACTGAGCCCTCCCAAAGGAAAATAGGTGATACAGTTGGACAGATACTTCACAAAACAGATTTTTAAATGTTCAATAAATGTACAAGACATGTTTAACATCTTTAGTAAATGGAGAAATACAAAATAAGACCAAATCAAAGGAAAAAAAATTAAACAGTATCAATAAACATGGAACAACTGTACTCTTAGAACCAAAATTGGAGTGTTCATTATATACATTTTGGGAAACTGGCTTCTGAAGATACGTAATACAATAACAGCCCAATCACATGCCATAAAAATAAACTCAAACAAATGCATAGGTATTGGTACTATGGTAAAAGCTCACAGCACCATTAATCCTAACATCTGAAGCAAGGTAAGGTGTAAATAAGAGGTCATTAAGGAAGAAATGAATGAGAAGATATAGAGGAAGTGCTTCTAAAGGAGAGTCTTATTTTAGATCTTATAGGCTCAATTTAGCAAAATATGTAAAACAACATAAGTTATAAAAAGACACATATTTGACATATCACACGTATTTTTTCAACATTTGCTATAGGGTACCTGCACCCATCT
>NW_006207858.1:0-908 GCF_000334495.1 Tupaia belangeri chinensis
CAGCGGCACTGTTTGGGCCTCTACCCTGAGGTTATTTATTTCTAGCATGCTCCTTCACGTAGAGGTTATTGTCTCACATCCAACCTTTTGTAGACAGGGAGACATTGTCCTAGCTCTCTCTGTATGGCCTGTCTTGGCCTCAAAGCCCTCTGTCCTCTAAGACCACTTATCTTTGAGCACTGCCTATTAGTATAGATTTCCAGTTTGCTTGCATTTTTCAAGTGAAATTTCAAAAAAAAAAATTGTATCTTTGAAGTATTAACATTATGAGTTTTTGGGGGGTTTTGGTTTTTGGGTTTGTTTGTTTGTTTTGGGGGGATGGGGATTTTTTTTGTTTTTTTTCTATAGGATGCATGTGCTCGCCAGAAAGACAGAGAGACAGAAGGCAAGAAATCATCCCCCCCGGGAGGATGGCCATGCCACAATCCCTTCTCCTCCATTCTCCTCTCAAGATCTGGGCACGCACGTACATGTGTCCGGCGTGGGTTTAAGCCACCAGGTCCCAGACTCGAACCACAGTCAACTGCATGGGAGTCCAGCAACATAGCTGTTAAACCAACTGCTGGTCCCTATGAGCTCTTTTTAAATTAAGTAATCTGTTGAAAACTATATCAGTGCTCTAAGCTCTACTTTTCTCTCTTTTTATGATCTTACCTCCAAAGAGTCTGAACAGATGTCCTTCATAAAGTAACAGCAATAGTTAATTAGAAGAATTAATTTGTGGGTGAATCATGTCTAAATTTACTCTGAGAGCTTCAGAGAAAACATCTTTAGTAGAGCAAGAAAGCATTATTTTCTCAGATTCAATGAATATCTCTAACTAGTAGCCAAGGTCCCCACACATGAAGAAAAGTGAACTAGGTTACAACAGAAAGGGCTTACATACACTTAGATCTTATGGGAGGAAA
>NW_006207859.1:0-3045 GCF_000334495.1 Tupaia belangeri chinensis
CTCCATTCTCCTTTTGGGATCTTCGGCACACATGCACACGCTCCGGACGCAAACCGCGGTCAACTACGTGGGAGTCCAGCGACATAGCCATTACGCTAACTGCTGGTTCCCTGGGGTTCGTGTCCCGGACTGTGCTTAGAACTCACGCCGGGCACGTGTGCGTGCGTGCCCAGGATCCCGAGAGGAGAATGGAGAAGGGATTGCGGCGTGACCATCTCCCCTGGGGGGTCATTGCTCACTTTCTGTCTCTATGTCTGTCTGTCGAGCGCACGCGCCCTATAGCGAAAAACCTCTCAACAAACAAAGGGGGACCAGTAGGTGGTGTGGTGGTTATGGCGCTGGCCACTCCCACATAGTCGACCATGGTTCAAGTCCCAGATGTGGAGGCTTGCTTTCTCACTTTCTGTCCTTCTGTTGTCAAATTAAAATAAATGAATGAATAAATAAAATTAAAAATTATTTAAAAAAAAATGGGCACTTGGGGCCGAGAGGTGGCGTGGTGGTTAAGGGCGCTGGACTCTGACATGGCCGACCATAATTTGAGTCCCAGACATGGTGGCTTTCTGTTTTTCCCTCTCTCTCAGTCTTTCTGTTTCTTTCAGGTCACGTTAAAATAAATGGTTAAAAAAAATTAAAAACAAAGGTGGGGGGGGGGACCAGCAGTTGGCCTAATGGTTATGTCGCTGGACTCCCAGGTAGGCGATCATGGGTAAAGACTCGGACTCGGTGGGTTTAATGGCTTAAACTCACACTGGGTGCACGTGTGTGCGCCCAAAATCCTGAGTAGAGAATGGAGGAGAGGGGATTGCAGTGTGGTTATATCCCCTGGGGGGGTGATTTCTCACTTTCTGTCTGACGAGTACACGTGTCCTATAGAAAAAACCTCTCAAAAAAAAAAAAAATAAAGGCATTCAGATTTTGAGGTAGAAGCCTCCAAGTTCCCATCCTAGTTTTGTTTTTTGGGAGGTGTGACTTTAGGTGAAAGACTTAGCATCTTAAGTTTCATCTTACAAGGACACGTCTCATAACCTTGCTGGGTGGAATAAGTAAGATTTTTCAGTTCGGCCATCCTGGGAACAGCAGTTGCTTTTCTCCCGCCAGGTTTCTCATCGATTTCGAGAACTCATGCAGCTCTTCCACACAGCCTGTGAGGCCAGCTCTGAGGACGAGGAGGACGCCACCAGTACCAGCAACACAGACCAGCTGTCTGACCGTGGGGACCTTCTGTCTGAGGAGGAGCTGGATGAGTGAGACTGGAGTGGGAGAGTCACCCACACGGAATCAGACCCAACAGGCATCCTGACGTTGGGGGTGCACTTGCTTGTTGAACCCTGGAGCTCAGCGTTGAGCTGGAGAGCAGGCGCTCCGGACGAGGACACGGAGGCTGGAGGCTGGAGAGGGCCGGGCTCTGCCACCTTACGCATCACTCCAGGTCTTTTGTGAAGCCCTTCCCAATCTACTGTGTACACGGCAGAGAGGGAACGGGCTCAGTTCCTTTCCACTTTTGTCTGGTGGTATCTATTTATTGTGCTGTGAGTGAATCACAGTGTTTCCAGGTGTAAACAGTGCATATGTTGGTGTAGTGGGTCCCAAGACACCAAGCTTTCTGCCTGAAGACACTGGGCTCCTGCATCCAGCAGTTTTATCGCAAACTAGCTCTTCCCCCACCCTTGGAGCGTTAGTCCACGAGGCTGTCGCTGTCCTGGTAGCACCGGGCCAGGCTGTGCAGCTCCTGCAGCAGTTCCTCCACGTCATCCTGCTCCACTCCAGCAGCCAGGAAGCTGGCCCAGTGCCGCAGGTCGAGTCTGGTGAGCTCTCTGGCTAAGCCTCCCAGGGTGCGGTGCAAGGATGCAGAGGAGCACAAGGCCCCAAACACGGGGACACTGTCCCCTGCTGTGGGGAGAGAGGAGTGAGACTGCGATGGACTGTTGTGCTACCCTGGGACTCTGCTGTACTGACTGACGGGCAAGTCTGGGCCCAGGGTAGACATGACTGTAAAGTAACCAGTGAATTTGTGTACTGTCCTCACGGTATAGCAGTACTCCCAAGGAAGAACACTTCCGGGGGCGGGGGGTGGGGGGGATGTGGTGAATAAAGGAATGTTCAACTGTGCACTTAAGTGCTTAATTGTTTCCAGGGGGGTGTGTCTGCACGCAGGAGAGAGACAGAAGTAAGGAAACGCCTCTCCAAGGGGGAGTCCCTTCTCCATTTCTTCTTCCTGTTGGGATTTGTGTACACACATGTGCTCAGGTCTAGGGTTTGAACAGTGCATTCAGTCATGTGGGATCCAGCTTCCTTAACCACCACCCCATGAGCTGGCCTAGTAAGTACTTTTTTTTTTTTTTTTTAGAGGTTTTTGCTATAGGGCGTGTGCACTCGCCAGACAGAGAGAGACAGACAGAGAGATAGAAAGCGAGAAATCACCGCCCAGGGGTGATGGCCACGCTGCAATCCCTTTTCCTCCATTCTCCTCTCAGGATCTTGGGCACGCACGCACATGTGCCCGGCATGAGTTTAAGCCACCGGGTCCGGGACCCAAACCGTGGTCAACTACGTGGGAGTCCAGTGCCATAGCCATTACGCTAACTGCTGGTCCCAGCGTAGTAAGTACTTTGAATTCAGGAAAAGAGAGAAACCTGTCTCATCCTTGAGATCTGTTTTCTTCCCCTCCTACATACCTGCTCCCACAGGGGGATCTTCAAGAAACACACCCTGCTGGCTCAAATTGGGGAAGAGGTGAGGGTAGGGAGGAGCCACCCGGCAGGGCGTCAGCAGCAGGTGGGAAGAGCTGTGGGGTAGAAGAGGCAGGTGTGTGAGAGGAAGTTAGGGGAGAGGTCTGGGAGAAGGGAAGTTGTGTTCCACACACCTCGTGGCCCTAGGCTGTTGCTGTTGTAGATACTGGGCCAGGACTTCTTCCCCTGTTGTACATGCATGGAGAGGGCTGGGTAGAGGTATCCCCGGGGTGAGCCCACTGTCAGATCAAAACCAGAGCCGCATTTAATCTATGGCAGCATGACTAAGAAACTAAGAATTCTTATGTCCTCC
>NW_006207860.1:0-520 GCF_000334495.1 Tupaia belangeri chinensis
CATGACTCGATCACTTCTCTATCCTGTTCTCTATCCTGCGGGGATTTAAGGCATGCAAACAAGTGCCCAGGACTAGAATTTGAACTGTGGCTGGCCATGTGGGATCTGGTTCTCTAAACCACTAGGTCACAGGGCAAGCCCCATTTTAAGTGTACAGTTCTGTACTGCTAACTATATTCACATTGTTGTGAAACCAGTCTCCAGAACACCTCATCTTGCAAAACTAAAACTCTATACCCATTCAACAATTTCCATTCCTCCGTCTGTCTCACCCCTGGCAATGACCACCTTATCTTCTGTTTCTGTGACTATTCTAGATATTCTGTGACTATTCTAGTTAATCATGCATTATTTGTCTTTTTATAACTATCTTATTTTACTTAGCATACTGTCTTCAAGATTTATTCATGTTGTAGTATGTGGTAGAATCTCCTTCCTTTTTAAGGCTGAGTAATACTCCTTTCACCGTGTCCTTATGGCACATCTTACATATCTATTCATCTTTCCAACCCTGGGTTTC
>NW_006207861.1:0-863 GCF_000334495.1 Tupaia belangeri chinensis
CTGATAGACCTATAGGAATTTTGCTCATGGTAGTCTGGGTTCAGTAAGGCAAGATCAGGCATATCCAGGATCCGTTATTCATCTCAGGACTCTTCTTTGAGTATAGAGGAATATAATGCTGACACAATTCCCCACATGAGGAGTCATTCTCTTCCAATTTTGGATATTTTTAGTCAAGTGTACTAAGTGCTCTATAATGAGCTAAAATTTCCTCTCTCTCCACCTTAAACATATCATCACTCAGAAAGAATAATGATGAGAAGATTTACTGCATGTCTTCCCATTTTTTTTGTTTCATGTATTTTCTTTCTTTCTTTCTTTCTTTCTTTCTTTCTTTCTTTCTTTCTTTCTTTCTTTCTTTCTCTCTTTCTCTCTCTTTCTTTCTTTCCTTTCTTTCTTTCTTTCTTTCTTTCTTTCTTTCTTTCTTTCTTTCTTTCTTTCTTTCAAGCTATGTACCAGGTAAACCCTGAATCTAATCCTCTTCATGTCAATCAGAAAATTATAGAGTTCTGAGAATCTATTGAGAGGTTGTGTACAATCCTTTTCAGAGTTGTCTCCCTGTAGTGTATATTGCTAAAAATTTTTTTCTACAAAAAATCCAATTGATATGCCACACATATAGCACATATAAAGAAGTCTCATAATTCAAAAATAGGAAAACCAATAAGCCAATTTTTAAAAGCAGGCAAAATGTTTTAATAGGCACTTCATTAAAGAACACATACAGATTTCAAATGAAGACATCAGAGGATTCACAACTTAACTCATTATTAGGGAAATTCTAATTAAAACTAGAATGACATTTACTACACCCATTCTACTACAATCCAAAAGGAATGCACCAAATTAAAAATAAACAAAAA
>NW_006207862.1:0-7645 GCF_000334495.1 Tupaia belangeri chinensis
TACTTATCAAGGAAATCTTTGTCCACCACAGCAGAGATGTCATGGAGAGGATTTCCCATTCCAAAGAGAATATTTTCACTTAGCACTTCTGGCGCCTCCACCTTCAGCTTTTTGGGCTTCGGCTCCTCCTCAGCAGCTGCCATCTTCACGTTCCCATCCCTCTTTGGCTGCACCTCACCGCGCCTACTCCGCCTTCGGCTCAGATTAGTTTATTTTTAACACCCATCATGCCATTTTCTCCAGGTCCCGCCCTCCGACACTCCGCCCATTTCTAGACTGTGGTCCGCAACCATTGGCTCTACTCCTAGTGCCCACGGCTAATGCCCCGCCCCCTCCTGACACCGCCTACACTCCTGTAGGGGACCCCAGGCTGCAGATGAACGCCTGAGTCCACGTGGTGCGGAAACCCCCATTCTTGTATGTCCTGAGTGATTTAGAAGATTTAGATCCAAAACGTCAAGAGACGTCTTTTCTCTTACTTAACGTGCTCTCCATTATTTAATCTTTCTCGTACTGTATACCAAGTCAGTGTCTTTCAAGCTGTTAGTCAGGCAGCGCAGTGGGCACTCCAATTGCGGGGTCCTCACGGCTTTCTCTGGTGCTTCAGCTTCAGTCTGCAGAGGATCCCGCGCCGAATCACTGAAGGGCCCAGGTGTCGGGGTGAGTGTGAGGGGCGGGGAGTCCTCGGACTGGGGACAGCTCGAAAAGTGACGAGCGCGTTAAGTAACTGGACTCCAGCCTGAGCTCAGCTGTCTCCTTTTTCCGACCCTTGGCCTTTCAGGCTTTCTTGCTAACGGAGCCGGGAGGGACCAATGCACCTGCAGCCCTGTGTTCTCAGGCCCATGGACCCAGGAGGTCAAGCTCACTGGAGTTCTTTCCTTGCTCTGGCGCAAAAGAGAAAAGGTCTCGCCACTCCCAATGAGCTGGATTCCGATGACTGGAATCTCAACCCCAGGCTTCCTCCTCGGAAGGCAAACCCCTGACGGACCTGAGCGAACTTCCTGTTACAGGGTGGCGCCTGGATGAGCCTGTGGTAGAGAATACAGTGAGGAGGGTGTTGCAGGTGTTCATAAGAGAAGTGACAGGGACCTAAGCTGAAGAAATGGCAGTGAATATGAAAGAGTGATGAGTGATGTGACCCATTGCTTTTGGTGGATTTGTTTGAACCTGAAGCTTACAGCCTGCGAGATTAAGAAGGTGGTGCTAGTATAAAATTAGGAGTCCCCACGTGGGGGGGGGGTAGGGGTGGGTTTTATGGAGTTTGATATATATCGAATTTGAAACACTGGTCTAGATGCAGACGGTAGAAATATGTTTTAAAAATTAAAAGCCTGGAGGGGGGACCAGCAGTTAGCGTAATGGCTATGTCGCTGGACTCCCACGTAGTCGACCGCGGTTCAAGTCCCGGACCGGTGGCTTAAACTCACGCCGGGCGCGTGTGCGTACGTGCCCAAGATCCCGAGAGGAGAATGGAGGTGAAGGGATTGCGGCGTGGCCATCCCCCCTGGGGGGTGATTTCCTGCTTTCTATCTCTCTGTCTCTCTCTGTCTGTCTGGCGAGCGCACGCGCCCTATAGCAAAAACCTCTCAAAAAAAAAAAATTAAAAGCCTGGAAATTAAACTGGAGAGAAAACTCTAAGCCGAGAGCCAAAACAGGTGACATTTCATATTTTATTAGTAGGGTAAGAAGTATTTTTTTTTTTGTATGAGGAAGCTTATTAGTGATATAAATGCTACAAGGGTCAAAGGAGAAAACTGAGGTTTGAGGATGGGTCATTGGCCTTGACAATTAGAAAGTTATTAGGCCATTCCAAAGAACTGCTTCAGTAATCAGTGACTGAGGAGAGACCTCAAATGTAAACCAATCCATCTTTAGGGTCATGATTACTGAGAACTGCAAAGTAGGGGGGAGAGGTTTGGGATTTATCTTAAAGAATACTAGTCATGTTTGGAAGCAGAAAGTGAGTAACCATGGTATAGAATTAAAGATTTGAAACAAGAGATAAGGGAAGCAGCAGATGGCGAATGGTTACCTGAACTTGCACACAGTCGACCCCTCCCAATTCATAGACCCAAGGGCTTAAAACTCATGCCCTGTGTGTTTGTGTGCCCAAAATCCTTGAAGGAGAATGGAGAGAAGGGTTTGCTGTGTGGCATCCCCCCTGAGGAGTGATTTCACACTTTATGTCTCTCTGTTGCTTCCTACAGCAGACTCTCTTAAAAAAAAAAAAAAAGGGACACTTTCATTTGCGACCATAGGTAAAGTAGAGCTAATGAAGCGAATGGGGAATGACCTGAAAAATTTAGTTGGAAAGTTACCTTTTTTTTTAAAGAATTGCTTATTTCATTTTATTTACTGTTATTATTTTGGGCATACGTGCTCACCAGAGAGAAAGAGAGAAGTAGAAAAAGAAGAAAAGTGAGAAAGCAGCCAGGTCCAGGACTCAGCCAGTTTGGCATGTGGGAGTCCAGTACCCCAACTACAGACCACCTGCTGGCCCTGGAAAGTTATCTTTATATCAAAATTAATTTTTTTCTTACTCAGTCTTTTTTTTTTTTTTTTTTTTTTGAAGAGGCTTTTTGCTATAGGGCCCGTACGCTCGCCAGAAGGACAGAGAGAGACAGAAAGCGAGAAATCACCCCCCCCCCGGGGGGGATGGCCACACTGCAATCCCTTCTCCTCCATTCTCCTCTCGGGATCTTGGGTACGCACGCCCACGCGCCCTGCGTGAGTTTAAGCTGCCGGGTCCAGGACCTGAATCGAGGTCGACTACATGGTAGTCCAGCGACATAGCCATTATGCTAACTGCTAGCCCCTCTTACTCAGTCTTATAATTTTTATAGTGTTTCTAACCAGTCAACATAACTTGCAGACAAGTTTTTGTTTGTTAGATTTTTGCCATAAGGCATGTGTGCTCATTGGAGAGAGACAGAAAGGGGAAGAGAGAAATCATCCCCAAGAGGGGATGGCCACACCACAATCCCTTCTCCTCCATTCTCTTCTCAGGATTTTGGGCATGCTTACACAAGCAACCAGCCTGATTTTTTTAAGCCATTAGGCGGTAGGATTGGGAACTTGAACCGCACAGTCAGCTATTTGGGATCCAGCACTTAACCTCCATACTACCTGCTGGACCCAAACAAGATATTTTTAATTTGCTCAGTAGCAAATGGTATTTGTAAAGAAGTCTTCCTGCAACAAAATATACAAACCTTTTTTCCTTCTTTTGAAGAGAGAAAAGTGTCCCTTTTCCTTAGAAAAGGCAGATCGTTTCTCCTAGTCTCCCAGTACCATCCTCTCCTGTCTCCTCAGGGTCCTCTTTCAGATATTTCCTTGGTCCTACATCAACATTTCCCTCCCTATTCATACTTTTCCTTGAACATTTAAAAATATTCCTTCTTTTCTTTATGAACTACTCCATTTGTTTCCTTTTCACCCCCTTCCCAGGTATACTTATCAAATCTAGTTTCTTGTCTATTTTGTCCCACTTCTGTGTATTTCTCACTCTACTGCAGTGTCCACATTTCTGTTTCCACATTCCACTGATGTACTTCTGAAACTACATCGACTAACATCTCCAATGTCCTCTATGTGTTAAGTCTTGCATTCTTCCTTTTTTTTTAAGAAATATTTTATTGAACTTTATTTATTTATTATTTGACCAGAGAGGGACAGAGAGACAGAGAAAGTGGGAAAGCAAGCTGCCGAGTCCCGGACTCAAACTGCAGTCAGCCATGTGGGAGTCCAGCGCCCTTAACCACCATGCCACCTGCTGGCCCCAAGTCTTGCATTCTTAATGCAGATAAAAACTTAATTATAAGATGAGAGCCCCACAGGTGGCATAGTGGTTAAGGTGCTAGACTCGCATAAGGCCAACAGCAGTTCAAATCCCAGACCTGGCGGCTTGCTTTCTCACTTTCTCTCTCTCTCTCTCTCTCTCTCTCACCCCCCCACTGGTCAAATTAAAATTAATTAGTTAATTACAAAAATTAATAATTCTGAAAATTATTTAAAAATTCTTGTAAGGTGAGAAAAGCATACTCTCATGTTTTTGTTTTTTTTTTTTAGAAATTTTTGCTATATGGCCTGTGCTGGAAAGACTAAGAGAAAGTGAGAAATAACCCCCTTCTCCTGTGATTTGGGGCATGTATGCATACACGCTCAGTGTATTTCAAGCCACCAGGTCTGGGACTTACAAACCTCAGTCAGCAGTGTGAGAGTCTAGCATCTTAACCACTCTGCCACCTGCTGGCTGCAAGCATACACTTTTTATATATAAAGCATGGATATATTTACAATACAAACAACATTCTGTGTTATGATTTTTTTTTTTTTTTTTTTTTTTAGCTTTTTGCCATAGAGTGTGTGCTCACTGGCAGAGAGGGAAAGTGAGAAATCACCTCTCAGAGGAAATGGCCACATGGCAATCCTGGGCAGGTGTACATGCATGCCCAAATTCCCGACATGATAGAGGGATAGAGAAGCAATTGCAGTGTGACTGCACTCCATTGGGAGAGTATTTTCCTTCTCTCTCTGGTGAGTGCACATGCCCTTTGGCAGTTTTTTAAATAAATAAAAATAACTTAGAAAAAAATTTATGGGGATGGGTTTGGTTGGCTTGAGAGTGGGTGGTATGGGATAAGAGAATGGAATTTCAAAGGGCTCCTTGGCAAGTGATAAGGACAAAAAGGTTGAGGAAAAACTATTAAGTCAACATTTTCAGGGGCCAGCAGGTGGCATAGTGGTTAAGGCACTGGACTCCTTATATGGTCAACTCCATTTAGTCCCAGATCTGGCAGCTTGCTTTCTCACTTTCCCTTTCTCTGTCTCTCACTGGTCAACTTTTAAAATAACAAATAAATAATTCTTTTTAATCAATATTTTCAGTTATTCTTGTAGCTGAATCTCTTTTTGTGCCATTGATAGTGTTTACTATTCATTCTTCTGGAAATAATCTAGTTACTAAAAACTACCCTCCTGTTTTTCTTATGCCTCTTCTGCCACATCTTTTCTGTCTTTTTCAAGTTCACTTCCTTGACCCATCTGCTACTCAGATGTTGGAATTCCTTCCCTAGGTTTTCTTACCATGCACAGTCTTTTTTGGTTTCAGTTGCCCTTATTTTTACAGTTCCCATTAACAAAAAGTTCCAATTTCTCAGAAATTAGTCACCAGCCTATCTTCTCTAAAGCACCAGATCTGTGAATGCCATAGTCATTTGAGTATATTCATTTGGGTCAAATTATACAGCACCAGTGATAAATGTCTCATCCTCCCTCTTATCACTTAATCCTGCCCCAACATAAATAGTTTTTTGCCGAAAGCTAAATGTTGTTATTTTTTCGTTCTACTCATTTGTCATCCCTGTTGTGAACACCCTAGTCCAGGCAATCATCATTACTCATCTTGCAACTAGTGTCAAAGTATTCAGTGCTCTATTACCCAATCTCCACGTTGTGATTAGTGTAATCTTTCTTTTTCTTCTTCTTTTTTTTTGAGAGGTTTTTGCTATAAGGCACATGCACTCGCCAGAGAGACAGAAAGCGATGGCCACACACCCTTCTCCTCCATTCTTCTCCCGGGATCTTGGGCATGCATGCACACACACCCGGTGTGAGCTTAAGCCACCGGGTCTGGGACTCGGACCGCGGTCAACTTCATAGGAGTCCAGCAACATAGCCATTACGCCAACCTGGTCCCATAGTGTAATCTTTCTAAAGATGTAAATTGTATTGCATGACTGCCCGGAAAAAGGAAAAAAAAAATATTAAAAACGGGTTTATATTGCACTCAAAGTAAAGTCCAAACTCCATAGCAAGACTAGCTTTGCTCCATAAACAATCTCTGGTTACCTCCTCCTCTAGTGTCAGTTAATCATTTCCATTTACCTTCCAAATTTGCTAAATTTATTTTTCATTTCCTTGCCTTGTTTTCTTTCACCTCCAAGCCATATAGGTTCATATAGCACACTGTATTTCCCCTGTCACCATAAGAATTATATCTTACTGTATTAAGTAGTCTTCTCTGCTGAACTTTAAATATCGTGGATATAGGAACTCTTTTGTTTATCACTGTATCCCCACTGCCTAATATATAAAACATATTCAGAGCTATTATTTGCATGAATAAGTGGTCAATATATTGGCTAATAGCCGAGGCACTAGATTCTTTTCTGGTCTCTTTATTTTACCCTGGGTATAGGCCCTTCTGTGCCTCTATTTTATTCTATATAAAAGGAATACATTTTCTCTTTTAGCCTCTGCCCCAAGAATATTTTGATTATTGTAATTGCCTTGCTTGTGAATCATTAGAATGAGTGTACAACATTTGGTAAAGAAGATTTATGAAGTATTTAAGTTGCTCTGATGGGACTGCTTCTGAGCACGGTTATTCTATGCTTTAAAATAAACTAGGAGATGGGCGTGGTGGCGCCTGCCTTGTGGCAAAATAAACTAGGAGAATGCCAGCCTTGTATCCTAGTGGTAAAGGAAGGCAGACCCTGAGTATGCTTCAGTCCTGGCTCCAGTGGCTTGAAAAACACACCAGGCACATATGTGCTCAAAATCCCAGCAGAATGGAGAAATGGGAAAGAAGGGATTGCAGCATGTTCGTGCCCCATTGACAGTCCTTTCTCTGGCTAGCAAACATACCCTCATGGCAATTAAAAAACAAAACAAAGGGACCAGCAGGTGGCGTGTTAGTTAAAGGCGCTGGAGTCCCACATGGCTGACCGTGGTTCAGGTCCCAGACCTGGTGGCTTGCTTTCTCACTCTCCCTTTCTCTCTCTTTCTCTCTCTCTCTGAACAAACTGAAAAATAATAATAATAGTAAAGGTGAAATAAAATAATTCTTAAAAAAAAAAAAAACTGGGAAAATTCTGTTTCATGACTCAGAAGTCACTAGAAACAGAGAAGATAGTTGTGAGTGTGTAGCTTTCCCAGAAATGTATTAAAATAATGAAAGAAGTAACTGCAGCTACTAAAAGGATGGTAATTCGCTAAAGAAAAAGGCTAATGTGTACTTTATGTGTAGTATTTTTTAATTGTTAATATGCATTGGGCCCTTGGTCATAATGTACATAGAAGAAATAAGCTCTTTTCCTATTATAGAAGGTTAGATGGGTTTTAACACTAAGCACTGTTGAGAGCTAAAAGTGTTATGCTTTCATCCCAGCACTGAGAGTAACAACAATAAATTTAGTGGACCGGTTTAATTTACTGTATTCTTCTGAGACCTGAACTACTGCCAAAGCAGGGGGGAAGAGGGGAGAACTTCAGTGGAAACTTTCCTGGAAAGAATTTTTCATCAGTGTAAGAGGATGAATAAAGATCTAGCCTTAAACTACAAAGTCATTTGCTTCAAGAATAAATAGCTCTTGGACCAGCTGATGGCATAATGGTTGCATTACCCCTCAGGGGGAATGGCCGCGTTACAGTCCCTTCTCCATTCTCCTCTTGGAATTTTGGACATGCATGCATGCATGCATGCATGCACAGGTGCCCAGCATGAGTTTCAAGCCTCTGGGTCCAGGATTCAAACCATGTTTGACTACGTGGGAATCCAGTGATGTAACCGTTGTGCCATCTACTGGACCTAAGCAAAACTTTTTTTAATTTTTTATAAATAATTCTCTTTTTTTTTTTTTTT
>NW_006207862.1:7844-13963 GCF_000334495.1 Tupaia belangeri chinensis
GTCGACTCCGTGGGAGTCCAACGACATAGCCATTACGCTAACTGCTGGTCCCAATAATAATTATTCATTTTATTCATTTTTTTAAATTATTTTAATTTGACTAGAGAGAGACAATCAGAGAACGAGAGAAGGAGGAAAATGAGAAAGCAAGGCCACCAGGTCCAGGACTTGAACCATGGTCGGCCATGTGGGATTCCAGCACCTTAACCACCATGCCACTTGCTGGCCCCCAAAACATTTTTTTTAGTAATCATTTTATTTAACTTTATTTATTTACTTTAATTTGACCAGAGTGGGACAGAGAAAAAGAAGGCAAGCTGCCAGGTCTGGAACTTGTGGTTGGCCATGTGGGAGTCTAGCACCCTTAACCACCCCGCCACCTGCTGGCCCCCCAAAAAAACATTTGTATAAAATAAAATAAAGTGGGGATGGGGCCAGCAGGTGGCATGGTGGTTGAGGCTCTGGACTCCCACATGGTCGACCATGGTTCAAATCCTGAATCTGATGGCTTGCTTTCTCACTCTCCCTTTCTCTCTCTCTGGTCAAAACTGAAGAATAATGATAATAGGTTTTTTAAAAAATAAAAAGCTTTTTTAAAGTGGGGAAAACAAAAACAGGATCTTAGCATTCAACTGGTTCTAGGTTTCAATCCATGCTCTGAACTGACTGTGATCTTAGGTAACTGACTTAGCTTTTCTGAGACTTAATTGTCTTATCTTTAAGATGGGGATAAGAGGAGTGGTTAAAAGAGATAATATAGGTAAATTGCTTAACATGGTATGTGTGACCCACAATAAGTACGTAATACATTTTAAATATTATTAATTTATCCTTAATGAGTAAAACTCAAATGGAGTTGAAAGATTAAATTTTGTAGAGGATGTCATATTCCATAAGTGGTTCACCTGAAGTGCCCAAATATGGGTCTCTGTGTTGATTACAGTGCTCTAGTTGAAAACCACACCTTATACTTCAGATGGAAATTTTATTCTAAGAAAAAAATCATAGTAAGGGACCCGCAGATGGCATAATGATTATGTCGCTGGACTGCCACATAGTCGACTGCGATTTGAGTCCTAGACCCACTGGCTTAAAACTCAGGCCATATGCATGTGCGTGCCCAATATCCCAAGAGGAGAATGGAGGAGAAGGGATTGTGTCATGGCTATCCCCCCAGGGGGTGATTTCTCGCTTTCTGTCTCTAGTGAGTGCTCGCACCCAATAGTGAAAAACTCTTAAAAAGAAAAAAACATAGCAATTAAGAAAAAATAGCTGCTAATCGATTCTCTGGATATTCCTAATTCATTTAGAAAAATGAAAGCTTATCAGCCAACGTTATAATTCATATCAGCAGGTACTGTACAGTAAGGCAGTGTATTCCACTTACTATATTAATACCCAAATAGAAATATAAGGCTAACACAAAGCAAACCTACTTAAAGCAAAGCCTCTGATTAAATAAAGTAAAAATAATTGGGGAGCTGGCAGGTGGCATGGTGGCAAAGGGCACTGGACTCCCACTTGGCTGACCGCAGTTTGAGTTCTGGACCTGGTGGCTTGCTTTTTCTCTCTCCCTTTCTCTCTCTCGCTGGTCAAAATTGAAAAATAAAGATAATAAATAAATAATTCTTTTTAAAAATAAATTGACAGGTTGCAAGCCTGTGGTGTCAAGATTTATTGTCACCAACTCAAGTTGATTGGCTAAGCAGAAATGACTTTGAATGAAGAAACTTTTTCTTCTACTAAATAGGAAACCTAAAGTTTCTCATATTACAGGAACTAAGAACTTTTATTTTACACATAATTAACACTCAGAAAAGTATATAGATCATAGTACAAAACCTAATGAATTATCACAAAATTAACACAACCTTGAAAATACCATCCAGATCGAGAAGTAAAACATTACCAACACCTTAAAACATTATAAACACTTGGAGCCAGCAGCTGGTGGCGAAGTGGTTATGTCATAGTGATTATGTTGGTGGACTCCAATATGCTGACCCAGTTTGAGTCCCGGACCCAGTGGCTTGACAATCACACCAGGCGCATGTGCATGAACTGATAACTTGTTTTTTTTCAATTTGTTTAATTTTATTATTATTTTTTAATTTCATCAGAGAGAGAGAATGAAAGAGGGAAAGTAAGAAAGCAAGCCACCAGGTACGGGACTTGAACTTCAGTCGTCCATGTGGGAGTCTAGCACCTTAACCACCATGCCAACTACCAGCCCCTGATCATTTGTTCTTATTCATTCATTAATGTGCATTATGTTGATTAATTTTCATATGTTAAACCAATCTTGCATTCTTGGGAAAAAATCACACTTGGCCAGGGTACATAATTTTTTTATATGTTGCTAGATTTCATTCATTAATATTTTGTCTAGGATGCTTACAGTAGTAGCCTTCAGTGAACTTCATCTGCAGTTTACTTATGGTTTTTGTGTTGAGTAATACAAGTATACATTTTGATGTATAATAAATGTAAACATTTTTTTCTTCCCCACAGAAAATGATCCACAGTCTATTTCTCATAAACTGTTCTGGTGACATATTTCTAGAGAAGCACTGGAAGAGTGTAGTGAGTCAGTCTGTCTGTGATTATTTCTTTGAAGCTCAGGAGAAAGCTGCTGATGTTGAAAATGTACCACCTGTCATTTCAACACCTCACCACTACCTCATCAGTATCTACCGAGATAAGCTCTTCTTTGTGTCTGTCATACAGACTGAAGTGCCACCTCTTTTTGTAATTGAGTTTCTACATCGAGTTGCTGACACTTTTCAGGTTGGTTATCCATCAAACTTTTTCTCCTTAAATTAGCCAGTTTGGTTGAAAGTAAGACATATGACCCAGCATTTGATGCGAATTCTGTCAACTATATGGGAGTTCAGCAACATAATCATTATGCCATCTGCTGGTCCCATTCCATGAGCTTTTTGAAGACCCTTTTTCAAATGTATTACAAATTATATCAGCAGGAAATGCCACACAGACAGTGAGTGAGAAATCACCACCCCCCCATGGGGGATGGCCATGCCGCAATCCCTTTTCCTCCATTCTCCTCTTGGGATCTTGGGGACGCACACACACACGCTCGGCGTGAGTTTAAGCCACCGGGTCTGGGACTCGAACCGCAGTTAACTCCGTGGGAGTCCAGCGACATAGCCATTACGCTAACTGCTGGTCCCAATAATAATTATTCATTTTATTCATTTTTTTAAATTATTTTAATTTGACTAGAGAGAGACAATCAGAGAACGAGAGAAGGAGGAAAATGAGAAAGCAAGGCCACCAGGTCCAGGACTTGAACCATGGTCGGCCATGTGGGATTCCAGCACCTTAACCACCATGCCACTTGCTGGCCCCCAAAACATTTTTTTTAGTAATCATTTTATTTAACTTTATTTATTTACTTTAATTTGACCAGAGTGGGACAGAGAAAAAGAAGGCAAGCTGCCAGGTCTGGAACTTGCAGTTGGCCATGTGGGAGTCTAGCACCCTTAACCACCCCGCCACCTGCTGGCCCCCCAAAAAAACATTTGTATAAAAGAAAAACAAGTGGGGATGGGGATGGGGCCAGCAGGTGGCATGGTGGTTGAGGCTCTGGACTCCCACATGGTCGACCATGGTTCAAATCCTGAATCTGATGGCTTGCTTTCTCACTCTCCCTTTCTCTCTCTCTGGTCAAAACTGAAGAATAATGATAATAGGTTTTTTAAAAAATAAAAAGCTTTTTTAAAGTGGGGAAAACAAAAACAGGATCTTAGCATTCAACTGGTTCTAGGTTTCAATCCATGCTCTGAACTGACTGTGATCTTAGGTAACTGACTTAGCTTTTCTGAGACTTAATTGTCTTATCTTTAAGATGGGGATAAGAGGAGTGGTTAAAAGAGATAATATAGGTAAATTGCTTAACATGGTATGTGTGACCCACAATAAGTACGTAATACATTTTAAATATTATTAATTTATCCTTAATGAGTAAAACTCAAATGGAGTTGAAAGATTAAATTTTGTAGAGGATGTCATATTCCATAAGTGGTTCACCTGAAGTGCCCAAATATGGGTCTCTGTGTTGATTACAGTGCTCTAGTTGAAAACCACACCTTATACTTCAGATGGAAATTTTATTCTAAGAAAAAAATCATAGTAAGGGACCCGCAGATGGCATAATGATTATGTCGCTGGACTGCCACATAGTCGACTGCGATTTGAGTCCTAGACCCACTGGCTTAAAACTCAGGCC
The DNA here is from genome assembly GCF_000334495.1 of Tupaia belangeri chinensis. NCBI lineage: Eukaryota > Metazoa > Chordata > Mammalia > Scandentia > Tupaiidae > Tupaia > Tupaia belangeri. Next base: position 12,094 of record NW_006207862.1, read on the forward strand.
ATATGCATGTGTGTGCCCAATATCCCAAGAGGAGAATGGAGGAGAAGGGATTGTGTCATGGCTATCCCCCCAGGGGGTGATTTCTCGCTTTCTGTCTCTAGTGAGTGCTCGCACCCAATAGTGAAAAACTCTTAAAAAGAAAAAAACATAGCAATTAAGAAAAAATAGCTGCTAATCGATTCTCTGGATATTCCTAATTCATTTAGAAAAATGAAAGCTTATCAGCCAACGTTATAATTCATATCAGCAGGTACTGTACAGTAAGGCAGTGTATTCCACTTACTATATTAATACCCAAATAGAAATATAAGGCTAACACAAAGCAAACCTACTTAAAGCAAAGCCTCTGATTAAATAAAGTAAAAATAATTGGGGAGCTGGCAGGTGGCATGGTGGCAAAGGGCACTGGACTCCCACTTGGCTGACCGCAGTTTGAGTTCTGGACCTGGTGGCTTGCTTTTTCTCTCTCCCTTTCTCTCTCTCGCTGGTCAAAATTGAAAAATAAAGATAATAAATAAATAATTCTTTTTAAAAATAATTTGACAGGTTGCAAGCCTGTGGTGTCAAGATTTATTGTCACCAACTCAAGTTGATTGGCTAAGCAGAAATGACTTTGAATGAAGAAACTTTTTCTTCTACTAAATAGGAAACCTAAAGTTTCTCATATTACAGGAACTAAGAACTTTTATTTTACACATAATTAACACTCAGAAAAGTATATAGATCATAGTACAAAACCTAATGAATTATCACAAAATTAACACAACCTTGAAAATACCATCCAGATCGAGAAGTAAAACATTACCAACACCTTAAAACATTATAAACACTTGGAGCCAGCAGCTGGTGGCGAAGTGGTTATGTCATAGTGATTATGTTGGTGGACTCCAATATGCTGACCCAGTTTGAGTCCCGGACCCAGTGGCATGACAATCACACCAGGCGCATGTGCATGAACTGATAACTTGGTTTTTTTTTTAATTTGTTTAATTTTATTATTATTTTTTAATTTCATCAGAGAGAGAGAATGAAAGAGGGAAAGTAAGAAAGCAAGCCACCAGGTACGGGACTTGAACTTCAGTCGTCCATGTGGGAGTCTAGCACCTTAACCACCATGCCAACTACCAGCCCCTGATCATTTGTTCTTATTCATTCATTAATGTGCATTATGTTGATTAATTTTCATATGTTAAACCAATCTTGCATTCTTGGGAAAAAATCACACTTGGCCAGGGTACATAATTTTTTTATATGTTGCTAGATTTCATTCATTAATATTTTGTCTAGGATGCTTACAGTAGTAGCCTTCAGTGAACTTCATCTGCAGTTTACTTATGGTTTTTGTGTTGAGTAATACAAGTATACATTTTGATGTATAATAAATGTAAACATTTTTTTCTTCCCCACAGAAAATGATCCACAGTCTATTTCTCATAAACTGTTCTGGTGACATATTTCTAGAGAAGCACTGGAAGAGTGTAGTGAGTCAGTCTGTCTGTGATTATTTCTTTGAAGCTCAGGAGAAAGCTGCTGATGTTGAAAATGTACCACCTGTCATTTCAACACCTCACCACTACCTCATCAGTATCTACCGAGATAAGCTCTTCTTTGTGTCTGTCATACAGACTGAAGTGCCACCTCTTTTTGTAATTGAGTTTCTACATCGAGTTGCTGACACTTTTCAGGTTGGTTATCCATCAAACTTTTTCTCCTTAAATTAGCCAGTTTGGTTGAAAGTAAGACATATGACCCAGCATTTGATGCGAATTCTGTCGACTATATGGGAGTTCAGCAACATAATCATTATGCCATCTGCTGGTCCCATTCCATGAGCTTTTTGAAGACCCTTTTTCAAATGTATTACAAATTA
>NW_006207862.1:13994-16757 GCF_000334495.1 Tupaia belangeri chinensis
AGCAGGAAGCATTAATGGCCTCCTACGTATAATACTCTGGATGGTCACAGATTTTTATTGCTTATGAACTCTTCTGTTTACACTTTACTGTCTTCTCTTGTCTTGCTGAATATGCCAAATAATTTTAAAGTTACCCATCTGGTTCTTGGGGTGTTAAGGACAAATGACATTTATAGCTCACATTCTAGCTTAATGGTTGAGTACTTTCTGGCATAATATGTGATAGGAATTCAATTCAATCTAAAAATACTAAGAAAATACTGAGAAAATAGTACTAAAACTATCGGATATTCCCCCACCTGTTTTGTTTACTATTATCATCTTAACAATTAATTCTGCTTCTGTAAGTTTGTTCTTCAGAACAAAAAGTATATAGTAAGCTTTTCTTCATGCCTTTCATTGTGCAACATTATGTATATCTTGTTAGGACTACTTTGGTGAGTGTTCGGAGGCTGCAATTAAAGATAATGTTGTCATAGTATATGAACTTTTGGAAGAAATGCTAGATAATGGATTTCCATTGGCTACTGAATCTAACATTTTGAAAGAATTAATTAAGCCACCAACAATTCTACGTTCTGTTGTCAACTCTATCACAGGTAAGAGTATACTCTGCTAGGAACCAAGCAATTTAAACTTTGTAAACAACTATTTAAATTACTAGTAAAATGATTGTATACTTCTTTTCATGGAAAGAAGTCATCTTACATGATTGAAATTTTGGTTATTACTCTTTTTTTTTTTGGAGAGATTTTCACTGTAGGGCGCGTGCGCTAGCCAGACAGACAGAGAGAGACATAGAGACAGAAAACGAGAAATCACCCCCCAGGGGGGATGGTCACACCGCAGTCCCTTCTCCTCTATTCTCCTCTCGGGATCTTGGGCATGCACGCACACGCGCCCGGCGTGAGTTTTAAGCCACCGGGTCCGGGACACGAACCGCAGTCGACTACGTGGGAGTCCAGTGACATAGCCATTACGCTAACTGCTGGTTCCCAGTTATTACTCTTTTTTAATAATTTTTGATATTGATTTTTTTTAATGTTGCCAAAGGGTATGTGCACTAGTCAGAGTGAGATGCAGAGGGTGAAGGAGAAAGCACCTCCCATGAGGAACATTCATACCACAGTCCCTTCTCCACCATTTCTTCATCCTGTCAGGATTTGGGGTACACACATGCACATGCACAGCGTGTTTCTCAAGCTGCCATATCCAGGACTCAAACTGTGGAGCCAGCCATGTAGGATCCAGCTGCCTTAACCACTAGGCCACAGAGCCAGCTCAGCTATTACTCTTCTGTTATAGGTTTTCCTACAAGGACCAGCAGGTGACTTGAGAGGTTAAGGTGACTGAGGAGTGATTTCTCACAACTCTCTATCTCTCTGTCTCTCTCTCTCTGGTGAAACAAATGCCCTATAACAATTTTTAAACACACACACACACACACACACACACACACACACACAACGTTATTGGTACTATTATTTAATGCTAAAAAATAGACTGAACAAATTATCGTGGTTGAAGTCCTTAAAAAAAAACAATATATGAGGCCACTTAGAACAGCATTTAGGAGGGCCAGCAGATGGCATAGTGGTTACATCACTGGTCTCCCACATGGCCGACCACAGTTCAAGTCCCCAGCAACTAGAAAGTCACACCGGGTGCATGCGCCTGTGTGTGTGCATGCCCAGGAGGAGAGGGGAGGAGAAGGAATTGAGGCATGGCCATCCTCTCAGGGCTGATTTCTTTCTTTCCCTCTCACTGTTTCTGTCTCTCCAGTAAGCGCATGTACCCTAAGGCAAAAACCTATATATTTTTTTTTTAAAAAAAAAGGACCATTTAGGAACCAGCTCTGTGACACAGTGATAATATGTACTCAAGAGAAGCTATAGATCCCACAATGTACCCATGGCTTAAATCCCTGCCCCAGTCAACCTGAAACACACTGGTCTTGCACACAATTGCTTGGGAAGCAATGGACTGGAGGAGTAAGGAGGGAGACTGGCGTGACCAGATGCCATGTAGCGTACTTGTCTTTCTTTCTCTTTCTCTCACGCACATGCACTTCATCATCAACTGAAAAGAAAAAAAAATTAAAGAGCATTTAGTCTATTTATAGACTAGCATTTTAATATTTGAAATAGCATTATATAACTGGCATTATGCTGCTACCTCACAATTACTAGAATATACAAAATTTAAGACCAGTAGGTAGCGTAAGTGGTTAAGATGTCAGACTCTCAAATGGTTGACCACAGTTTGAGTCCTGGACCTGGTCACTTGAAACTCACACTGGGTGAATCCTGAAAGGAGAATGGAGCAGGGATTGTATCATGACCATCCTCCCTGGGGGGTGATTTCTCACTTTCTGTCTCTGTCTCTCCAGTGAACACATATGCCCTATAGCAAAAATCACAAAAAAAGAAAAGAAAACTTAAGACTCTTTAGTGTAGAGTAGTATTTTTTCTTCCAAGTCTCTGTTTTACACATGCAGAAGTTAGACTGAAACTAGAAAAAACAGGAATTTAAAAAAAGGAATAGAAAGTAGTCTGTGAGGTCTCATGTATTGTGGGCTTCTGTTAAAAGCTTCCAGTTGGGTTTAATTCTTGAGTGTAGTTACACATGAGGTATAATCAAGTAAAAGTAAGTATTAAAATCTTTTAAGTCAGATTATTTTTTCTTTCTTTAATTTTTTTAAAGATTTATTTATTTAATTCCATTTGTTACTATTAATTTTTAATTTGACCAGAGAGAGAGAGA
>NW_006207862.1:17156-39318 GCF_000334495.1 Tupaia belangeri chinensis
TTTCTTTCTTTCTTTCTTTCTTTCTTTCTTTCTTTCTTTCTTCCTTCCTTCCTTCCTTCCTTCCTTCCTTCCTTCCTTCCTTTCTTTCTTTCTTTCTAATTCATGACAGAGCACATGCACACACACATGGGAGGGTGAGGGGCGAGTACCCTCTACAGGGTCTGATCATGCCACCAGCTCCTTCCTTTGCCCTCCAGCCCATTGGATCCTGGGCATTCATGCACATGCCCAGCATGTTTCCAGCTACCTAGGACAAGGATTTAAACTGTAGTGTGGGATCCAGCTTCTCTTGGGCAGCACATTACTATGCCATAGACCTGGCCGGTGAAGTACTAAATCTTTTAGAGAAACGTTCTATGAAATTGTGTATGCTGCTTCAACTATGCTGTTCACCATTGTAAACCCCTTTGAAGTTCATTCACTTAAAAATGGGCTGAGAGAGGCCTGTAAGGAAAAGATTCCGCCACTCTTTATTCATCCTCTGTATAAGACAAGAGTGTTAAGGAAATCGAAAGGAAGATAAAATGGAGCATCCTTATTATGCCTTGGGGATGAAGCAGTAACACAGCTGAACCCACATGGGAAAGGTCCTGAGTTCACATTCCAGAACTTCCCTCCGCATGCTGGAAACCATGATCTGGGCCTACTGGGACTGGAAGTGGATTGCAGCATTGGGACCCTGTCAGGAGTACCCCTCCACCTCTCTCTCTCAATAAGCAAACTTCACAAGGGGACTGATTAAAAAAATAAATAAAATACATAAATAACAAGATTTTAAGAAGTAGTTTCATTTTTCACAGGTAGTTAAGTGAATTTGGAAAGGACACGAAACAAAATGGGGGGGAAAACACAGCACAAAACAGTAAAAAATTATTTATAGTTATATATAAATATACATACAGATTAAAAAGCTCTAATGTGTTTATAATATTATCTCCAGTTAAGAAAATATAAATTATCCTTATTTTTGCTGCATGCTTTCTAGTTTTCCTAAATAAACTTTTTTTTCTTTAGATGTATTTATTTTGTTTTATTTGTTGTTATTTGACCAGAGAGAGAGAGAAAGAGAAAGTGTGAAAGCAAACCGCCAGGTCCAAGACTCAAACTGTGGTCGGCCATGTGGGAGCACCTTAACCACCATTACACCTGCCAGCATCAAAATAAACCTTTTTTTTTTTTGCCATAGGGCATGTGCACTCACTGTGGGGAGTGGTGATGGCCACATCACAGTCCCTTTTCCTTCATTCTTCTCTTGAGACGATGAGCAAGTATATACACGCACCGAGTGTGATTCCCAAGCTGCCAGGTCTAGAGCTTAAACCACAGTCAGCCACTGGGGAGCCCCAACTGCCATTCACCCTCTTGGCCCAATAAACATGTATCTTATAGTCAGAAAAGAAGTTAGTAAAATATAGTATGTAAAAAATACAACATAGATTTGTAAGGCAATGTAAAGTTCAAGAGAATGGATCAGTGGAGGAAGTAATCCCTTCTGAACTGTAGTGAGTACCCTTAAGGGGCCTAGAGAAGCAGTTAAATTTAGAAGGTGAAATAGGGGGACCAATAGATAGTGTAATGGTTATGTCACTGGTCTTCCACATAGGTATCTATGGCTCGAGTCCTGGACCTGGTGACTTAAAACTCATGTAGGGCTCATATGTGTGTGTGCCTAAAATCCCAAGAGAAGAGTGGAGGAAAAGGGGTTACAACATGACCATCTCCTGTCTCATGTGCGGGGGGAGGATTTCTCACTTTCTGTCTTTCTGTCTCTCTCTCCCTGGTGCCTGCACACACCTTATAGCAAAAATCTCTTTTTTTTTTTTTTTTAATTTAAGGGAAAGGTAGGAATAAGGGCATTCTTCCTAGATGGAACTGTCTGAGAAAAACACACACAAAGTGGAAATGTTGAATTCTGTTAATTCTATTAAGAGAAGTGAAGTTGTTTTTTAGTCAATATAGTGAGAGAGAAAATTTAAAAGTTCAGTTGAGAAAGTCCTTGAATACTAGGCCTAGCTTTTATCAAGCCAATTAGGAAATATTGAAGGTTTTTTAGCAGGACAATAACATGATTAAAACCCTTTTTCAAAAATTCTTCTGGAAGGCCGTAGGTTGGAGGCAGGAAAAACAACCATAAGTGAACTATAAATTTGTATATACACATACCTCAGAGATATTGCACATTTGATTCTAGACTCCTACAATATAGCAAATGTTACAGTAGAGGAAATCATGTGTTTTTTTCCCAATCCACATAAAAGTTATGTTTATACTATGCTGTAGTCTATTAAATGTACAGTAGCATTTTATCTAGAACAATAATGTACATACTTTAATTTTATTTATTCTTGTTATTTTTTCTTAATGGTTCTTGCCTTAGGGTGCATGCACTCACCAGAGAGAGAGACAGAAGGAAAATGAGAAATCACCCCCAGGGGCATAGCCACACTATTAATCCCTTCTCCCCACCCTCTTCTGGAGATCTTGGGCACACATGCACACATCTCCAGCGTGAGTTTCAAGCAACATAACCACTATGCCATCTGCTGGCCCACATACCTTAATCTTAAAATACTGCAGGTTGGCTATAGAGGTGCACAGATAGCACCACCACTTGGGAGTCAGGGTTCAGTTCCCAGGCCAATCTAAACACTGGGCATTGTGATGCATGCCTGTAACACTAGCTAATGAGGAGTCTGGGACAGGAGAATCACCGTGGTTAAGATCCTGTCCTATCTTTTTTAAAAAAACACTTTTCTGAATTTTCCTTTTATATTGTTGTTGTTATATTTAAGTTTGTACTGCTACTTTTTAATTAAAAATGTAAATTAACCAAAATTTTTAGTCACTGTTCAAGGATATGTATTTTTGGACAACCAGATTTATATTCAGATGTATGTCAGCTTACCAGGAAATTGGTCATATATTGAACATTATTAGCCATTCTGCAGCCGTGTGGGCGTGCTGACCTTAAAATGGGAAAAGGCCACAGTATGATCATCAGATCATCCAGTTACTCCACTGACGCCTGCTTAGCAACATCTTGTGTAGAATTAAGCTGAATACTAGAATCCCAAAGGACATAGTTATCCCTCTGTATTCTCAGTGGAGATATTTTATCAACAGAAGATTTTAAAACAACTAGCCTCTTTTTTCGTGAGTGGCAGCAGGATAAGATTCTGTGGTCGAGCCCCTAGAATTAACTTAGATTACTGTTAATTCACAGTAAGCAAAAGATAAGTAAATAAATTTGACCTGCTTTGTCAGGTCAACAGAGAACCACATGACCTATTTCCTTGATCATGCTAGTATGAATATATCTCTTACAATTCTGGATACCATCCACAAATTCAATAAAGAAAAAAATCCAAACATTGAAGTGGTAGTTAAAGCATCTTTTTTTTTATTTTAGCTTTTCTGATGACCATTTTACTCATCAGCTTTGCTTTCTCCTTTTCTGGCTTCTAGGCAGTAGTAATGTTGGGGACACACTCCCCACTGGGCAGCTGTCCAACATCCCATGGCGCCGGGCAGGGGTAAAGTACACAAATAACGAAGCCTATTTTGATGTCGTTGAAGAAATAGATGCAATTATAGATAAATCAGGTAATGATGTGCATATACCCTTCTTTGGGGAACAAATACATAAGCTGACACAAACTGAGTAGAAAATTGAGATCCGTTAGCAGTATGGTTTCCGCCAAAATGTGTTTGTTTCATAATGACTTACAAGTCTGTTTATTTTGCCCAGCAATTACATATAATCTTCACAAACACTGGGTGAGATCTGTCAAACATGATTCTTTAAGCCAGTTATTACCCTGTATACCTTTTATTTTTGCTATGTATTCATTTTAATATTTATTGTATCTTTTATATGCCATACTTTGTTTTTTAAGAATTATTCATTTAACTTTATTTAAAATAGTCAATTATTTATTTATTTTTATTTTTATTTTTTTTTTATTTTATTTGACCAGAGAGAGAAGATGAGAAAGTAAGCCACCAGGTCCAGGACTCGAACCATTGTCGGCCATATGGGAGTGTCCAGCACCTTAACCACCACACCACCTGCTGGTCCCCTATATACCATGCTTTTTCTATTACTATACATGTATTACATCTAGTAAAAGCACCCTTCTGATTTTGATTTTAGAGTTTTACGCCATAGAGTACATGCCCCATCTGAGAGAGAGACAGAGACAGTGAGAAATCACCACCTGGGGGGATGGCCACACTGCAATCCATTCTCCTCCCGGGATCTTGGGCATGCACTTGGTGTAATTCTGAAGCACCAGGTTCAGGACTCAAACTGCAGTGAGCCATCTGCCGGCCCCTCTGATTATATTTTTAACCAGACAAAACAATGATAACTCTGTTAAAATGGTACTTTCATAATTTTGTTATTAAAAAATCTCTGTTCTTACATTTTATATAGAAGGGAACTGGGGCTTAGGGAGATTAAAAGCTCAAGGTCACAAATCTAATTGATCTGTGAGGATGACTTACAATGAATTATAGCCAGTACATTTTCTTCAATGAGTGCTCTTTATAACATAACATCTTACAGAATAAAAGATCATGGCTCCTATTTCTTTAAAGTTAATAAGTAACTTAGTCAACTTCACAAGAAATGTGACTCATTTAAAAATAGTAATGAAAATATTTTAAGCTCATATCCAGTAGTCTTATAAACTTGACAGGAAAGTAAAGGAGACAGGTTTGATTTCCTCAGGATTATCATATTCCATCCAGGGTTAAGTACAGGCCATAGCACTCAGTGAAGAAGCTGTCTGAACTGGTGTAATGGATCCTTTGTACACTGACCTGTTAATAGAAGTGCAAAGCTTCAGTAAGTCTTGGCATCCAGGGGGTATCTCCATTTCTTCAGAAACAGTGATAGCACCAATAAAGACTCACATTTCATTGATATTTTCACTCTTTATTTCTTTCTTTAGGATCTACAGTCTTTGCAGAAATTCAGGGGGTCATTGATGCTTGCATTAAGCTATCTGGAATGCCTGATCTCTCTCTCTCTTTCATGGTAAGTTTTATTTTCCTGTTTTATAACCCCTTGCATACCTCATACATATAAAGTACTAAATAAAATGATAACTATCTTACATTGCAAAGGTTAATCTCAGAAATATTCCTAGCACAACTTTCCAAGACAGTAGCTTACATGATGAGCATGGCCTTTATGGAAAGTCTGAGGAAAGGTCTTTGTCTAAGAAGCTAGCAGTGACTTTAAAATGACTAGTTTATTTCTGTAAATCTCCAGTGTCCTTTTTTTTTTTTTTTTTTTCTATTTTGCCAGTGGGCACATGCACTTGCTGGAGAGTGAAAGCACTCCCCAACGGAGATTGCCATGCTCTAATGCCTTCTCCATTTCTCCCTCTTCTCAGGATTTTGGGCATGCATGCACATGTACCCAGCATATTTAAGCCATTGGTTCCAGGACTCAAACCATGTAGTCTCCCATTGGGATCCAGCTGTCTTAATCACTATGCCATAGGCTAGCCCTCCAGTGTCTTTTTTTGTTTTTTTAATTTGTCAAAGAGTATGTGAGCTTTCAAGAAATCAGGGGAGGGGACCAGCAGTTAGTGTAATGGCTATGTTGCTGGTCCCATGTAGTCGACCCTGGTTTGAGTCCCGGGCCCGGTGTCTTAAAACGCCGGGCACGTGTGCATGCATGCCCAAGATCCTGAGAGGAGAATGGAGGAGAAGGGATTGTGGCATGGCCATCCCCCCTGGGGGGTGATTTCTCGCTTTCTGTCTCTCTGTCTCTCTCTGTCTGGCGAGCGCACGCACCCTATTGAAAAAACCTCTCTTTAAAAAAAAAAAAAAAATCAGGGGAAGAGTGAGAAAGCACTCCCCCCATAAAGGATGGTCATGCTGTAATCCCTTTCCCTCCACTTATTTCTCCTTGGGATTTGGTCCACACATGCCTGACATGTTTTTTAAGCCACCAAGTTTGAGACTTGAACTACAAAGTCAACCATGTGAGATCCGGCCACTTAACCACTATGCCATGCCTAGCCTACTGTCATTTTTATTGAATAGTTATTTGCTTTGCTGACATAAAAGGACATTAGTCTTGTATTATTTAGACTCAGCATGACCACTGCTAAGAATGGAACTGAGTTCTGCTGCTGTCTTTTTCAACAATTTTATTCTGACATTAAGCTCTTTGAAACTCAGTTTTTTCCTCTATGAAATGGAAATAAAGCCACTAGCCTTTTTTCCCTCTTAGAGTTATTGAAATTAGAGTGAAATAATACATATAAAGTATTTGGAAACTTCAAAGCATTATAAACTAAGATTGTGTTGTGTTAATATGGTCATAATAAACTTACGTAACTGCTTCATCCTTAGGGAGCATATTAATTTCTTGTAATGTCTGAACAGAGTTGCCATATTCACGATGCTCAATGGCTACCGCTGTCTTCTGTCTTCTTGGCAGAACCCAAGGCTTCTGGATGATGTCAGCTTCCATCCTTGCATCCGGTTCAAGCGTTGGGAATCTGAAAGAGTTCTGTCGTTTATTCCTCCAGATGGAAATTTCCGACTCATATCGTACCGTGTCAGCTCACAAAAGTATGTTGATACAGCAGCCAGAATCTGCCATCATATATTAGTGTGCTGCATAGAACCTTTCCGTATTTCATTCTGACCGTTGGGTGTTTGAATTTATCATTGCTCATTTAAGCTACGGCTCAAAAAAAGACCCAGTGAACTTGTGAAAACATGTGCCTAAAATAATCAGTGTACTTCGAATCTAAGAGTAGTAAATGAGACTATAGTAAAATCTTCAGCTGAGATCAAGCATTTTGGATCATGCATAGCCTATGGCACCTGATCTGGTGCCATAATTTTACCATGGTCTGTCAACTTTGTGTCTAACAGTAGGCAGACCTACCTGTAGATCCCTGGAACACTCCCCAGCTTACCGAATCTGAGTCACTTTTTTTTGTGCATTGAATTTTAAAGAAACAATTTAGCATTGTGGGTTATAATTAGCCCTTCCCTCAAAAATATCAAAAGGCAGTGAGTGGGCAAACATCAGGACAGGACTCAAAAGCAGAGGAACTGTTTCTTAAATCTTATCACATAGGAATTCTTTTAGTTTGTGTAATTTTAGATTATCTTTGAATTCATCATTTCTTTAAACTAGGGCTATTTGTCCCAGTAAACATCAGGTTTGTCTTGATCTATATACTTGTCACATGAAATTGTACAATTCCTAGCACAGTGGTAAAGACATGATACTCAATTCCCCTTGTGCAGTTGTCAAATCTGCAATTCTAGAGATATATAGCCCTATTTTGGAGTTAGAAGTAGAGGGGGATACTCTGGACTGAGGTTTTTAGGCCACCTCTGGAGCTGTCCTATACCAGTAATTGTGTATGTGCTTTTATGTCTGTCTTGTCTTTTTTCAGTTTAGTGGCAATACCAGTATATGTGAAACATAGTATCAGCTTTAAGGAAAACAGTTCTTGTGGGAGATTTGATATAACAATTGGACCAAAGCAAAACATGGGGAAAACTATTGAAGGAATCACAGTGACAGTTCACATGCCAAAAGTCGTGCTGAATATGAACCTGACTCCAACACAAGGCAGCTATACATTCGATCCAGTCACCAAGGTACAGCCACTTCAAATCGAGAGTGAGCAAGTGTTTCTGCAATCTCTTTTGTGATTTGGTGGGCAGGGACAGAAGGAAGGGTATAGCATCTTGTTTAAAATTCCTATTAAAACCTGTAGAGTCTACTGTGCTGTGCTTCTGCCACCAACTAGAGAGGGAATCCTGTGTCTGCTACTGAGTAAATGAACAGAAAAGCGAGACTCATTCTGGCCTTTCAGTGGTGCCTTTATTCATCCACTGATATTCTAGATTCCCTCAGCTATCTAAGAAAATATTGCTCTACTCTATTATTTATTAATTTTTCTATGGAAATTGATCAGGACTCCCTTTTTTTTCCCCACTTTTAATTTAAAACATCATTTCATACTCTTCCACAGAGGGTTTTGGCTAGGAAAGCTGCTTCTTTGCCCTACTTAAATATTCCTCTACCTAAGGATTTTCAAAGAAACTACAAAAGATCTCTATCAGCGTTCTGGTTTGGTAGAAAAGTACGATTGTTGTCCTTTATTTTTTAATTATCAGAGGGTGGATGCATTCACTAGAGAGAGGGAGACTGAGAGAGAAAAAGCACCCCCCTGTGGGCAAGCATGCACATTGCACCTGGCGTGTTTTCAGGTTGCCATGGACTAGGATTCACACCATGGTCATCCACATAGGCTCTGGCTCCTTTTAACCTTGAGGCTACGAGGCTATCCGTAAAATATAGCTTACAACAGCATAGTCAGTGAGCTGCCTAATAAATGAAAAGGCATGGTTTTGAAAAAAGCCATAGAGTGTTAAAATCCTCTGACCTAGTCGTGAGGATTCAAAGAACCTACACAGAGACCACACAGGGCTAAGAAATGGGATCTCCAGGTCCCTGCCCATCTCCCTAGCTTCAGTGATTCATTTTCTCATCTATTATAGAGCTTCCACACGAAAGATTTCATTTGAGCAAAAGGTTCCATAGCTAAAAATTGTAAAATACCAACTTAAGTCAATTCTCACTTTACAAAAATATACAAGCTCAGACAAAAATCACTGGAGGTAGTATAGGGGAAAGAACATGTAAATCAAATTGCCCTAGGTTTAAATCTCAACCTTGCCTCTACCTAGCTGTATAACTTGAATAAATCATTTGATCTCTCTCAGCATTCATTTCCTCATTTGCAAATAAAAAACAAAATCTATTTCACAAGCTTCTATGAGATAACATGAATAGTGCTAAGCACAGTGCTATATCAAAAGTAAATGCTCAGCGAATGTTGATTCTCCACCCTTCTCCCCATTCAAAAAGTCACACAGTTAATTAGTGGTAAACTGAGTATAGATCCTAGGTATCTTGCTTCTGGAACACTGCACTTCATTTATTATGGAAGTTTATGGTGTTTTGAGACTGTCTCTGGGACTAGCAGTTGGCATAATGGCTATGTCGCTGGACTTCCATGTATTTGACTGTGGTTCGAGTCCTAGACTCAGTGGCTTAAACTCATCCCAGGCGCATGTGCATCCGTGCCCAAGATCCCAAGAGGAGAATGGAGAAGGGATTGTGGCATGGCCATCCCCCCTGGGGAGTGATTTCTCGCTTTCTGTCTGTCTGTCTTGTCTTTCTGGTTGGTGAGCACACGCCCCCTATAACAACCCCCCCCCAAAAAAAAAAGACTTTGTCTTTAACATACAGTTCAAATTGATTTTGATTTTATGTCTTTTTAAGATACTAACATGGGATGTGGGAAAAATTACTCCACAAAAGCTCCCAAGTCTTAAAGGACTGGTAAATTTACAATCTGGAGCACCTAAGCCAGAAGAGAATCCAAGTCTCAACATTCAGTTCAAGATCCAGCAGCTTGCTATTTCAGGTAAGGATAAGCCTGATTTGTGTTTAAGGTTTCCTGAGTGGTGCTTTACTACTAGAACCTTCTAAGAGTGACAAACACTCCCTCTCTAAAAAGAGCAATAGCTCCGATTTACTTTTTATGCTATGCTATAGGACCAACCTCTCAAGCATCAATTATTTTGAAGAGCACCTTATTCCATACAGCTTCCCCTCACCCCTACCAGCACTAAAGATGGAATCATTCATATTCACACAAAATAAATTTATACATAACAGGTATTTCCTGTTCCGTGGGAACCTGTTAACTAAACCATAGTGCAATAATTTGGGAATGGCAGGGGGGATATGCTTCCAAATGATGGAAAAGATACCAGTTAATGTCAGAGTTACTGTGTAATGCTTATTGTGAAATATTTTATGAGTTGCTGAGACCAAAATGATAATTTATTCCTTTCATCTTTTTTGACACAGGCTTAAAAGTAAACCGCTTGGATATGTATGGGGAGAAATACAAGCCATTTAAAGGAGTCAAATATGTCACGAAAGCTGGAAAGTTCCAAGTGAGGACATGAGAAGAGGCCAAAATTCCTCAAGATCAGTTTGTTTCCCTAGTGTCATTACAATTTATGATTATTAGGTACCAAGTGGGTGGGAAATCAGATTCTAGTTAAAGCATTTGTGTCGAGCTACACACCACTAACAGAGTTGCTTAGTAATCAATGTAGGGTTCTTAAGGAGCTTTAAGCTAAGGAAACTTTTCCAATGACTTAGCTTATTTTGTATCTTTTCACTTAAGATTTTCAAAGTGATTTATTCCATAGGGGTACCAGCTGAATGCTGCACATTTTGACAGTAAAAACAATAGGCCACAGTGATAACCTCTCTCCTAAAACGAGTCAACTGGTCTCATCCAGCAGGAACTGTTTCAGTCTGTAATGAGATGTATCAGGTGCAGCAAATATTATACCTTCTGATCTTAGCCAATCCAAATCAGTATCTGTTCCAACAGAGGAAATTCCCCCCACCCCAAGAAGTTTACAAAACAACTGCCTCTTCAAGTGTTTGCCTTATTCAGCTTTTCACTTGTGCCATTAAGCAAGCACTGTAGCAAAAGCCACTTCCACATGGCCCTGGCCAGGAGCTCTGTTGCTCCACGCTCCATTCTCATTGCACTTGGTATTGTATTTTTTTATAAATAAGATTTTTACATAAAGCTCAGATTTTGATTTACAGGGACCTTGCTGCAGTAAATACCATCTCAAGTTTGTGCCACTGGTTTAGCTGTTAGCACAGTAAAAATCATTTGTTTCAAAGGGGCAAATGCTTTAAGGTGATAAAAGGGAACACTACTTCTGCTTTTAGAAAGTTATTGCAAGCACAAGCATTTGCGCTTTTAAGCAAATTAAAGTAGTAAAATAGGTAACTTAGTGAAGCCTTTGTTATCTTCCAGTTTTATAAAGCTTATCCACCACCATTAAATCATAGCCCAAATGCCTCAGCAAAAAGGAGGAAAATGTGCCTGCCTCACTATCATCAGGCTTCTTTTAATTCTTTTGCTATTTTCCTTAAAGAGTTGGATTTGCCTGCATTCCTTAGGGAAGAGAATTCCCTTTTCATATAATGCTTCCTAATGCGATAGTCATAGACTCATGGACTCCTTCTTTAAACTGCTGTCCCTAGAGTACTTAAATGTCTTTAGTATACTAACAAAGTACAAGGAAGAACATTATATTGAGTCAGAAACAAAATCCTCAGTATCATAGATGATAAAATACTGATCATCATGGTTAGAAATTCAGTCTACAGTTTTATCATCTCACTCAACTTAATTGGCTTGGTAGTCTAGTCCTGGCCCAGTTATTTTGCCACGTTAGACTTGGAGAAATGGAGAGAGACTGAAAGTCAAAATTGTTGATTCTTCATGTTTCCTTTTTATTCATGCTACTGGTTTTCTTTTCCTTGTGATCCCATTCTTCTTGCATTCTTATTTATAACTTTTCTTTTTATCATGCTAAGGATAGCCCTTACATTCATCCCATTTATGCTGTTAATGGCTAGTGATTGGTGCTGGTACAGGGAGCCCAGTATAGACCAGCGTTCTTACCTTTGCCGGCCTAGGGCACCCAGCTGCCTTTCATCCATTAAGAAGAGCCATTTTTTGCAACTTAAAAATATCTAGAATAACCATTCTCAGTTTGGCAGCTGAACTCAAAATGTTGCCAGATATTTATTCCTTTTCCATGATGTTGGTTACCCAATTCAATTGCTTTGGTTTTCTAATGTCTTACTCTTTAGAATTCTTACCTCAAAAGAACAATCAGAACATTTGCTTGTCTTTCTGCAAATCCCTAATCTCTACCCCTGCTCATACCTGGACATCCAGTTTTCCTCCTATGCTATCTTTTCTTATATCCAAACAGAATGTATGCCAGGAGTCCCTTGCCTCTATCAATTTCTGCTAAAATATCCAAGCAGGCTGTTTTCTCTTACAATTAAATTATTATATAAATTAATTTGATTGAATCCAATAAATCCTTCCTCTAGCTCTGGATATACTGTCAATAAAAGATGAAAACAAGTTGATTTTTTTTTTTTTGTAGTTTTACTGTTGATTAACCATTCTCAGATGGGTAGTTGCAGCTGGTTGTCAGAGCATGATCAGATTTTCCTCTGTATCACTGTGTCTTAGTTGCTACAAAATACTTCTAAGGACTTCTACTCTAACCTCATTGTGTTAACAACCATTCTTTCTTTAGGCCTCACCCTTGTGGCCACAGACAAGAGACAAAATAAGATCATCAAAGCTAGCTTCCCTACCACCACTTGCCAATAACAAAGATCCATGAATACTTAATAGTAGAATATTTTTCAAGCACAGAGTTCCAGCTCATCCCAGAATACCTTTTCTTAACTTTTTTAATGGTAGCACACACACACATATTCAAGAGAGAAAAGTACCCTTAACAGATCATGCTGTGATTTCTTCCAGCCCTCCAGGTTCCTCAGGATTGTAGATGTCTATCCATACACCTGGAATGTTTTTAGGCCAGCCCAAGAATTTGAACCCATGGTCTGCATATGGGCTTCAGCCTTGCAAGGGCACTTGCATTACTGCTGCACCAGTGGCTGAGCCTCCTTTTTTTCTAAATTCTTAAGGGAGCATGTCCCATGAACAAATGAAGTAGATGCTTATTTTCTGCTTGGGGGAGTCATTATTTTATTAAATGGATTGTTTCCTTAAATAATGCTATATAAGAACCCTTGGAAGACGCTGGTCTTAGGCCAATGGCATGGTGGTTAAGGCAGCTGGATCTCATATGGCCAATTGCGAGTCCTAGACCTGGCAGCTTAAAACATGTCAGGTGTGGGTATGTGTGTGCATGTCTAAAATCCTGAGGAGAATGGAAGAAAAGAGATTGCAATGTGGCCATCATTGCCCCTAGGGGTGCTTTCTCACTTTCCTTTCCCTTGCTCTCCGGTGAGTGCTCAAACACAATAGCACCAAAATAAAAAGGTGGCGGGGGAGATGCTGGTCCTGTCCCTACTGGTAACTGATTTGAGAAAACAGGTAACTATTGGGTCATCGGAAAAGTCATGATATATTTTTCTTTGTTTTTCCATACAAAATGCATTATGTCTTTTTCTAATGACCCAATATACTGTAGTGAGAAGACAGTACAAGTGAATATATGTTTAATTGCAAAAATAAGTCAGGTTTCAAGACCGCTGAGCTAATTCAATAGCCTTGGACATTTCCCTTTAACTCAAGCAGGCTGGGATCTACTTCTGTGGTCAGCAGCTTTCCTAGGGCAAATCAGTATAAATGCAGTTAGGAACATCAAATAGCATCAGATTTAGAAAAAGCATGCAAATATATTCATGTCCCAACTCTACTCTTCTTTTTTTTTTTTAATTTGGTGTCCTGGGCTTCCTGATTCAGACCTGGATACTATTTTTCTTATTTTTTTAAAGAATTATTCTACTTTACTTTTTTATTTTAATTTGACCAGAGAGAGAGAGGGAGGGGGAGGGAGAGAAAGTAAGCCACCAGATCTGGGACTCAAACCGCAGTCAGCTATGTGGGAGTCCAGCGCCCTTAACCACTGTGCCACCTGCCGGTCCCAATCCCAACTCTACTCCTAAAATTTGTTCATATCCTAAGCAAGAAGAAAAGTATTTTTCCAAAACCTCTGCTTCATAGCATTGATGGATCCCTGACAACCGTGCTATTCTATACTGGGCTTTGGAATATAAAAATGGACCTGTGGTACTCCTGCACATTGAGTAACTTCAGCTTTTACAAATAGCTTGAATCTTCTTAAGATGAAGACAGACTACTTCACCAGGGGTGATCCACATCATCTGGCTCTCAGACGACTGTTAATCTTTGTCATTTCCACTCCAGTATATGATCCCAAAAGTTGTCCTGTCACACAGATCCTTGTTAAGTAAATATACTATTGTTGTAGATTCTACTTCTTCCAATAAACATTTGGATTAAATAAAAATCTTTATAGATCCCGAGGATTAGTTTTATTGGCTATTCTTCAAAAAGAGAAAACTGAACTAAGATACCCCACATTTATACAAATGCATTTTATTGTTTTAAACAGAACAAAGAAGAGGCAGAAAATAGTTGCATATAACAAATCATAGCTTATAAATGTAGTTTTTTAGTGGTGACATCTCTAATCATCGTTCAGGGACTTTTTTTTTTTAATTTGCTTGTTTCTTCATGGACATTCGAGAAAAGCACATCTGGCGTAAAGTGTAAACCAGTGGCTCAAAACACTGGAAGGACTTGGAGAGCAAACATGACTTTTCTTATTTTCTCTAAATAATCTTGAGTAAAACAGAAGGTGATCTTTGGCATAGATTCATCTTTAAAGGCATTAATATTGCATTTAAATCAAGTTAAGCAACTATACAAATATGCTGAGGGCCTTGAAAATAATTTTCATCAGTTAAAAGGAAATAGAGAAAGCTTGAGTGTACAGGACCAACTTAAGACAAGTTTTACACATTCAGTGGGATCTAATACACACTGGAGGTGGGGAGGCAGGACATTCAGGCAAGGGTTCTCACTATACTCATCTGAGAAATATGGTTTCATGTGCTGGTTAATGCTCAAACAGCAGTGATTAAGTGCATAAAAGAGAAAATTGCCTTTTGTCACTTTGCCTAATAGTAAACTTCATATGATAATAAGTAGATATTAATATTACACCCATTACTCTCTTGAACAATCGTACTTAAGAGAAATAAAAGGGACTCAGTTGTAGCTGGATTGAAGGAAGGTAGGAATTACGGCGTAGTATTTCCCACTGATTCATCCCCAGCAGCACCAGAATTCTAATCTGGAAAAACCACTCTCTCTTAGGGAGTATCCTTCAGATAGGATTTCTCTTCCATTAAACATCTCATAGGGCAAGCAATAATTCTTAGGAATGAATTTAAAAATTTTTTTTCAAAATACAGATAACTAAATATCTTTAAAATCTTATTTAGAAAGGGTGTTAGGGAAGACTACAAAGCCAGGATAGGAGACATGGTTTGGTTTAAAAAATTAAATGCAGCATTTCAGCTCAGAACAATTAAGAACTAAGAATGAATGATAAGGCCTCAGCACAAACCTGCAGGCAGTGACAAAGCTTGGGGTACCTGGGAGTGGCCCCACTGAGAGGACAGACAGGGCCACACCCTGGCTACTCTGCCTCTCCAGTGGCAGAGAGCACCAGGACACACAATGTGTGCGGGGAAGGGTGTCTACCTTGGCAGGCCGAGGCAGGATGGGGATGGCAAGTTTTCCTAGGACAGACATTACTCAGAGGCATGGTAAAGTCAGAATTATGTAACTGTGATTTCCTCTTAACAGTGAAATTTGGTTTTATACTCTGGGAAAATAGAAGGATTAAACTGGGGAAGGGCAGGACATGAATCCAGGACCCATATGCTGAGGCTCTCCAAGGCCACATACCCCTGCAACAGCAAGGCTAATTCTGAAAAGGACCCAGATAGCAGTCCAGAGAAGGCAGGTGGGGAAGCCCAAAGCAGTTTTTGGAAGCACAGTGATTTCCTTCTTAACTGACTTGCCTGGGCCCTGGATCTTGGAAGCTTGGAGAAGAGAATCAGGGCCAAGGAAAGGGAAACAGTGAAGGAAATGTTCCCTAGGGAACACGGGGAGTGCAGGGGATCTGGCTAGTGTTCATTCTTGAATTCTGAGCTTATGTGAAGTCCATGGGCTAGAAACCCAGTCCACTTATTGGGATACATGTGCACGAGTATAACTGTTAGAGAATACAGGCTTTATACGGAGACACATTTCAAAGTGTCATGACAAAAGAATAAATGTTTTCTAATGTGAAGAGGCCTCCATTCCTTTCTGATGTGAGGCCAGGATGTGGCTTTCATTCTCCAGCAACTCTGGGTGGCTCCTGGGACTCATCATTTCCTTCTGTTTTGTAGGGGCTTCTGTGCCTGCCAGGTTCAGCTAAGTGCCTACTGGTACCAGGGAGTCTTTCTAACCCAGCGCAGTGTAAATCCAGCATCTGTTCGAATTTTGATTGAAGCAGCTTCTGCTTCTCGCACAGTCTCCTTCACAGACTGCATGAGGTTCTGGGCGTTGTGAACCAGCATTTCTGTGGCCTACAAAAAAAGAGGATCTCTCCGTTACTCAGAGTCCCAGACACAACCCTGCCTCCAAAATAGGTTAGGCCAGGAACGGACTATACTTGCACCTCACATCCCCTTATATTTGCTCACATCACTGGTGGCTTAGCTGGATCTCACCAAAAAGAACCCAAAACTGGACTGACCATTACTGATTCTGTACTGTGCTTCCAGAGGGCCTATAGCATGCACTCTTTTTTGGTCTTCAAACATGATCTTCTCTAAGGACTTAGCTGTTCCCTCTACATGGAATGCTCTTCAGGGTGTCCCATGGCTCCTCTCCCACCTCCAGATCTTTTCCATCTTTGCTCCTGTTTGGTTAAATCACAAACCATCTCCCAAACTCTCAGCATTCTTCATCCTTTAGTTCTTTCTTTATTTTCTCCATAGAACCCATCATCACTAACTGATACACTATATATTTTACCTAAGCTATCTATCTGTTCATTTATTGTCTCCAGTAAAATTTAAGTTCCATGGGGCAGAGATTTTTGTGAGTTTTGTTTACTGTGTTACCCCTGTGTGTACTACAGTACCTGGCATTTCATAAACATTTAATGGATTAAAAAAAAAAAAAAGAACAAACCAACCAAGTAACCAACCACCTTATAAATCCATAAAAATCTAAATTAAGTTAATCTTTCAACACCAAACTAGACCTGAGATCACACTGGTACTCAACCTGAGTCAGGAAACTTAGCAACTGATTATCCCTAGAATTCTTAACTATTTTCAAGTCATTGATTACTTGAGGATTTAACAAAGGCCATAGATTAGTCCCAGAAAAAAAACGCAAACGCAAAAAATTTGTTCATGCAATTTCTGAGGATTCAGAGGTTCTAAATGGTGTAGCTATGAACTAGAAGTCTTCATCAGGTCATTTTTTCATCTTGGTCGACAAAGTAACTTACCCCCAGAGAGGTTTGGAGACTTACCAACCAAACTCATACAACAGTCAGGGTGAGCACTTCTGTCTTGTAGGCCTGTGTTTTTCTATTCTCCCAATCAGTTTCTACCTTTTTCTTATTAGAATATTTACGGAACACATGTAGATATTCCCAAGATACATTTTTTTAATTGGTTAATTGATTAACTATGAGTTAATTAGGCCTCAAGCTCTGAGTCTTATCCTTCCTGGCTTTTCTTTTCCCTTGCCTTTCTTTGGGCAAAAGATCACATGACAGCAGACCAGTCTAGTGCCCAAACCCCACTTAGAATATATGGGAGTTAGTGGTGCAGTTTCCACAGTTTGGGAAAAGACAGGGTCAGGGTAAGATCTTAGAAAGAATATGGTAGTAGAAGCAATAGTAATGGCACCAATAGGGGTAGTGTCCCTTTTTCCTCTAATGTGCCCCTAGCTATCATTTCAATCTCAGCACTGGCGTAACCACCTCCTGTCCCTCCTGTCCCTCCTGTCCCTGAGAAGCCTGTACTACTCATCTTCCCTGAGGCCTCATCACCCAGAGAGCTGGAAAACAGACTTTCTCTCTAGTCGAAAGACAGCGGGAATGAACAGGCACTGGAGTCCTGTAGAGCCAAACCTATTCCAGGGGAAAACAACTGAGAAGAATCCTAACTGCCACTGATTCACAGTGTTACTTCAGACACAACCACCCTACACTTCAGTAAAATGACAAAAGTTGCACAAGAGCATTATTTCTAATTCCAGATTTTTGAGGCATAATAACCTCCTAGAGCCTAAGAGCTTGACCCACATACTTAATATTTTAATCAGAGGTAAAATGTCTCCAAGCCTGAATTAAACTGCTGCAAAATGGGACAGAAGCTGTTGGCAAAATCATAAAAGCAGCAAGACACATACCTGCTCAGACTCCTCGTCACTGATGTTGGTCCGACCCAGCATGGTGGCTTTCACTGTGGACAGGATTTTGAGCTGGGTACTTATGGTTGGGATTCGCTCACAAACCTAAAGAAAAAGTTGAAGTTGGTATGTTTCCGTGTATGCTTTGCCTGCAAGCTCTTTGAGGGCAAGACATGTATCTCCCTTTGTATTCCCAGTGGCTAGCCCACGAAACGTATTCAATAAATTAGCAAGAAAATTCTACCTGCATTCTTCCTAAGATAAGTACAGCCCCTTTGTCCAGAAGTGGAGGCATTTAAATCCTTTCATTTGACAAAAATAAACCTTCCTGAATCTGTGTTTTCAAAATGCACGTGTGTATTTCTCTTCTCTGCTATTTCTTCCCCCGTCCATGTACTGTTTCCTCCCCTACTCACCCAGTGTTCTCACTTCTGCTTTTCTCCCTTTCACATCCCTCCCTTTCCCTCACTGTCTCTATCTCTGTCTCTCTCCCCCTCTTCTCTCTCTCTCTCTCTCTCTCTCACACACACGGTCTCTTTTCCCAAGTACCTGTAAGAGGTTGGTTCTAATCCGCTTATCTGTGCACTGTTTGGCAACCTCCTTAGCCAGTCGAGTCACTTCATCTGAGGCCTTGGCGATGTCCTTGGCACACTGAATGAGTGCCCGCTTCGTACCACTGCCCCCTCTTACCAGCCGAGACATCTCGGCCATCAGCAGAGCCATGCGCTTGGCTGCTGCAATGATGTCATTTCCCTAGAGAGGAGCAAAGATACAGCATGAGCTCTGCCCACACTCGGGCCAGGTGAGGAAGGAAGTAGAAGCACAGAGAGGAGGAGGGAGCCTGCTGTAGCAGCCAGCCTCTGGAAGAGTGAGAAGAGGATAAAAAGACCATTCCTGATATAGGTTCACTCTCTCTCTCTCTCTCTCTCTCCCCCTCTTCTCTCTCTCTCTCTCTCTCTCTCTCTCTCTCTCTCTCTCTCTCACACACACACACACGGCCTCTTTTCCCAAGTACCTGTAAGAGGTTGGTTCTAATCCGCTTATCTGTGCACTGTTTGGCAACCTCCTTAGCCAGTCGAGTCACTTCATCTGAGGCCTTGGCGATGTCCTTGGCACACTGAATGAGTGCCCGCTTCGTACCACTGCCCCCTCTTACCAGCCGAGACATCTCGGCCATCAGCAGAGCCATGCGCTTGGCTGCTGCAATGATGTCATTTCCCTAGAGAGGAGCAAAGATACAGCATGAGCTCTGCCCACACTCTGGCCAGGTGAGGAAGGAAGTAGAAGCACAGAGAGGAGGAGGGAGCCTGCTGTAGCAGCCAGCCTCTGGAAGAGTGAGAAGAGGATAAAAAGACCATTCCTGATATAGGTTGCACTGAAAAAAGAGACAAGAGTGAGCCAGGGCACTTGCCCCAGCACAGAAGAGAAAAGGGGAAGAAAAAGAGATACATCTCCTGACTAAGAAATATGACGACCTGGAAATTAGTCTGAAAGGACATATGTGCCCTAGGCACAGCACCGAGCAAGCACTTCAGCATCTCCAGGTTAAACATATCAAATAAATGGGAAAAGGTCAAGGAATTAGTTAAACAAGACATTTTCATTTCTATAGGGAGAAAGCAGTAGAGCTGGCCCAAGGAGGAAAATACAGAGGAGCTAAATCATCCTCTTCATTCTTACCCTTGTTGCAAATAGCAGCCAAGGACTCTCACTTCTCAACTAGAATTTAAAACCCAAGTAACTATTCTCAGCCTGGGTGAGAAAAAAAGACATTTTCTCATCTAGACTGCTCCAATCCTCCCTTTACTGCCTCATTTTTCCTGTCAGCCTGAAAAAAAAATAAAGGTATTTTTTCACATGTAAAATCAAGAATCAATTCTTCAGTCCCCGCAACTAAGTAAGGCCTCCAATTAAAGAAGCCTTTGGCCAAGAGCATGCCATAGAAGGCATTGGGAAAATAAAAATCATGAGTTAGATTGTAAGTAGAAGTTCTACAACTAATAGCAGTTAATCTGAGATTTGGTGTTTTTCTTCACTAAAACCCTCATGGATCATAATAAAGATATATACAAGTAATTTATTTTATGCCCTCAAAAGGCTTATCTTTTGGCTGATAAGAACCCAAAATAATAGCACCTGCCATGTTCGAAAGTACCTAAAAGGCCAAGCCCTACTCATTTTTCCCCTCATGCTTTTGGGATTCTGTACAAAGCAGTGAGGCATACGCAAACCATGTCACTGCAGGGTGCTCTGTGAGAGACCGCCACAGGCACCATGAAGTGGCTGATCATTTATGCTGGAAAGTGTGTAACATCTCAGGCAGTAATTAGGGCTGGAAAGAACACACACAGGTATGGGAAGACATCATGAGGCAAGGGGTGTATTAGATAAGGCCCTCTGGGACCACTTCCAGAGCGGACCTACGATCATTTTGGGATTTCATGACCTTGGTTAGAAGAGAGCACAGTGCCAGAGTTAGTAATTACCCATCACTCTTCAAACTCTTGCAGCATGCCACCTTTGAAGGGAAAAAAGTGATTACCCCCATTCTCCTACTCCCCAAACTAGCTAGGGTTCACTCCCCAATGCCAAAGCTCTATTGCTGTCTGTCCTGCATCCTCATCCTCTCCCTCAGAGACACCTGGAAAAGCAGTCATGAGACTCCCTTCTTCGTGGGCTCCTATCAAGGCCAGCATCTGCCACATAGCCAAGTGCAGGGCAGCAAGCAGTCCTCCCCAGAGATTCTGCCATATTAAGCTGTTTCTCACCCTGATCAACTGCCTGAGCCATAAGTGAGAGGTCAGTGGCATGCAGGCAAAGCCCAGTGGTCTGGTCAGGTGACCTCTTAATGGTCCACAATGGTTCCTGACCTGGAAGTCATTGAGAGGCATCCATGGCTTCCCAAGAGGTTTAAAGTCCCAACAAATGCTATAAGGTCACTAAGAAAAGGAATCCTTTTAAAAAGGAACCCCATCTTTCTTTATCCTCCAGTCATAAATGCCATCCAATTAATATGGCATTAGCAGACCTGTCATACTTGTGAAGCCAGTCCTAACCGCAAGGTGCAAAGAGATGCCCACCCTGCTCAGACTCACAGAACCCGCACAGATCATGAGTGATGCAATGTGTCAAGGCTGCACATGGCGGGATGCATTTGGAGCAGCCCCCAACTAGGGGTGCAGATCAGTACCTTACTAGACCACTTGGTAGCTTCCCGATGCAAGGACTGAGCCGCGGCCAGAATGGGTTGGTTGACCGGCTGATTGGATGGCATTAACAGCAGCTCAGGTTCGTAATCGTCTTCCATGTCAGGGGGGAGAGGGAACCCAACAGCATCGGCCGCATCTGCCTCAGCTACACCACCTATACCCACCTCAGCGGCTGGGATACCCGGCTTTGTCGATGGCGGGAAGGACGAGAAATGGGATAGTGTTAGTAAGCACAGTAGGACTTGGGACAGTGAGCTTCGGCTGGTTTAGTAACCAAAGCTTGCCTAAGATGTGAAAGAAAATGGCATACTCTCCAGGAGCCAGATGTACCAACTTCCACAGAAGGGAGACTCTCAGCATCCAACACCACTCAGCCCAAGCTACCTTTGTGGTGAGTAAGGAAAAGGGACTCGCTCTGATGGCACAGGGTTTCCTAAGAAATATTTACACCAAAAAAAAAGAGGCATTTATTTGTTATACATTTACTACCAAAGTTCATCTTGACAGGAGTAATTCTCGTCAGAATATTTTTAAGGAGACAAACAACTAAACAATAGTAGCTATTCCTTAGAAGAAGTCCAGAGGAAAACATAAATGCAGCCACACAAATTGCTTTGAACAGAACAAGGTGAATGCCTGCTGGATCATACAGTCACTATTATACATGGTCTTGGGAAACAGGAACTGACATTGGTCAGTTTTACAGCTGTCACAGTATTTCCTTCATGAATTAAAAGTCTCAGAGGGTTCAGGTGGTGGCACAGTGGCAATGCAAGAGGACCCATATGGGTAAGGTCCTGGGTTTGTGTCCAGGGACCTCCCTGAGCTCATTGGGCACTTGCACACATGCCCATGATCCAGGCCAGGTGAGATGGAGTGGATCACAGAGTGAAGATCCTGTTGGGGCTACCTGTCTGCCTGCCTGCCTGTATGTCTGCCTGCCTGTCTGTCTGTCTCTCCCATGGCAGAAATAAACAAGCTTTTAAGGGTTGGGGGGGGGGG
>NW_006207862.1:40280-55836 GCF_000334495.1 Tupaia belangeri chinensis
GCGGGGGGGTGGGAACAGGACCAGCAGATGGCATAATGCTTACGTTGCTGGGCTCCCACGTAGTCAACCGTGGTTCAAGACCCATACCCAGAGGCTTAAAACACATGCTAGGTGCTTGTGTTTGCATGCCCAAAATCCAGAGAGGAGAATGGAGGAGAAGGGATTGCATTATGGCCATTCCCTCTGGTGGGTAATTTCTTACTTTCTGCCTCTGCCTCTGCCTCACCTGCTAGTGCACACACCCTGTAGCAAAAATCTCTCTCTCAAAAATAGGGGAAGGGGTGGCAGCCCTATAGTATAGCAATTGAGCACTATGCATTGGGAGCCAGATCCCACATGGCTGAATGCAGTTGGAATCCTAGCCCCAGTGGCTAAAAAAGCATGCTGGGCACACATGCATCCATGGCCTAAATCTATGACAGAGGAAGTAAAAAGAAGTAGAGGAAGAGGGATTGCAGCATGACCACACCCAATGGGGGGGGGATGGTGCTTCCCTCTCTGTCTCATGCATGTGTGAGTATATTCACCCTCTGTCACTTAAAAAACATTTTTTTAAATAAAAAAGTCCCAGCCTTGATGGCACAACAGTAGCTCAACAGTGCAATACTGGAAATCATATGCAAGATTTGGGTTCAGTTGCCAAATCGACCTATACATGTCAGATGCATGTGTACCCATGATCCTGGATGGCTGGGAAGGCTAGGGGGAGGATCACAGTGTTGTGATCACCCTCAACCTGTTGAGGGTGCCTCCCTCTCTGTCACTCTATTGATAAATAGATAGGTAGGTAGGTAGATAGATAGATAGATAGATAGATAGATAAATCCAAAATTAAAAATGATATATTAGAGGTATGAATCACCACATCAAGAAAGCAGCAGGAAAACACAATGGTGGGTCAAGAGGACTTACCAAGTACCCCACAATCATCAAGCTGTCAGGAGCCTCAAGAAGACACCTTGTCCAGCCTCTATCTCAGGGGAAACACACATGTCAGAGAAGCTCTCTCCATCCCCTGAAGGTTGTCAGAGACAATGCTTCTACCATCTCTTGCTGCATACATGGCCTATACCAACTCAGAGAGCTTCTCCTTGGATATAGCCTGTATCATTTTCTGTTGCAGAATAGGGTCTCACTCATCCCAAACTTGACTTACTTGGTTCACAGATCGATAACACATGGATCTGGCAACTAACTGAAGTTGAGTTTGGAGTAGTCCTCATAGGAGCCCAAAATTGGTGTCCAAGAAAGAATTAGAACCATGAGTGGGAGTATATGAATTTAACACCAGGGATAGCATAAAAGGGCAGGACAGGAGGCAGGAGCATTAGATGCTGAAAATAGGCTGGGATGAACAAAAAGTAAATGCCTCTATGAAGACCAACCATTTATATGAAGAAGGGTGAACACAGGTTCTTTACATCAAATATCTGTAACCAAGAGGAAGTGGGAGTTTATAAGGAATTTTATTTAAGGTTGCTTTCACTCTAAAAGTCATCATGCACACAAAGCTGAACCCTGTCTAAAAACTTCAACAAGGAGTTTGGGTACCATCTAAATCCTTTTGCCTAAACTGTCTTCACCAAGATTCTCCTCATTCCTTGCAACCGAGGTTAGCTCACTATTTCTAGGGTTGAGTCCCAAAGTGTACAAACAGATTGACAGATACACAAATCCATACTCCTCTCTCCTACTACATACAACACAATTTAAGAAACTCCTGACTTCACACAACCCCAAGGCAGCAAAACCCTGACACTTCAAACCTCAGTAGACAGTAAGACCTGAGGACTTCTGGCCACAAATGGGAGAGTGGGGAGAAATATATAAGCTAATACTGTCCACCCCATTTAAGTTTTATATATAAGCCATATATACATTATATTCCACTGTACAATGTATATGAATTTATCATAATAAAATTTAAATTTCCTTTAAAAAATGTTTAGTACAACTAACACTGTCACCCTACCCTACTTCCCATGTACAGTAGGACTCTGCCGTGTGGTCCTAGGGGTGTGCATGCCCCAGTTGGAGAGAAACCATTATATTGGGTTGTTGGTAAAGTCATTTTTTAAATGTTTTTCTATGTAAAAATATGTCACAACTTTTCAGATGAGCCAATAGTTTCACAGGTTAGGTCCAATACCAGCAAGATACCTGCTCCTTCTTAGACCCTGGGTTTACAGTTAATAGTTCAGAAAACATAGAAGAGTTAAAAGCCAAGGTCAATATCCTAGCTTAAAAAGAATTCAAGATCAGCTACAGATGCAGAAGGTCCATGGGGAACTACAGTCACAAAAGCTTAAAAACATTGAGAATGTAAAAAGAATAAAGGCAAATAGGTGGGGAGGAATAAGGATCTAGGGTCATATTAGTAACCATTTAGAACTAAGTGAACCACATTTCACTGCAAGGTTAGCAATAACATTTTGCTCTTACCTAGAAAAGCTATGACGCACTTTTCATTACTTAGGGGAAAATAGGCAAAAGTCGGGCATGACTATTGCAATATATTCATACTTTCAGATTTGCTGAGTTGAAAAGTAAAATTATTCTGGGTCCAGCAGGTGGCATGTGGTTGGGTCGACTGGACTCCCACAGGGCTGACCATGGTACAAGTCCCAGACCTGGCAGCGTGCTTTCTCATTTTCCTTCTCTCTCTCTCTCTCTCTCTGTCTCTCTCTAGTCAACTTCAAAAAAATAAAATGAAATAGCAACGACTAAAATCAAATAATTCTTTAAAAGAAAAGAAAAGTAAAATTACTCTAAGAAAAGACAAAGTGCATGACTTCATAGAAACTAATCTACTTGCCTAGACAAAAAAAAAAAAAAAATAGAAGAAAAATATAAACCTTTCATGTAGCTGTAACATAATCCATAGAAGACAGTTTCCTATTTAGAACTCTGATCATTAGGAATGGAGCATCTAAAAACATTCAGCAATCCCAAGAAAGATAAATAATTTCTAGAAGACCCAGGGTTGGGGTACTAACACTCTAATGAACAAAGAGGAAAGGAAACTACTTCTCAAGCCACAGCATCCTAGCTTTTCACTTTTTCTGCTAAAAGAAACCAGTGAGCACCAGAAACATCTCACTAAACCACAGGTAAGAAGTACATGCTATCGACAACACAGGAACAAAGAGACAGAGAAAGAAGGGGACTCCAAACAGACTCATCTTCCTGAGCTGTGGGGCGTGGTTCTTCCTTTCTGAAAAAATTATCCTTTCTCAACAAGAAAAGCTTCTTTGCTTACCTTACTGGACCATTTGCGAGCTTCATCATGGAGCTGCCTGGCAGCCATCATCATTGGCTGGTTAATCACCTCCCCTGCTTTCTGCTCAGGGAATTCTTCATCCTTCTCCTCTGGTGGTGGGGGCCTAGGTGGAGGGACTTCACCCTCAGGCAGAGGTGGTTTGGGAGGAGCAAGCTCATCTGTTACCTAAGAAAGAAAATATGCAGGTTGTCAGTAAAGCACAAAAAACTACTCCCCCCAGAATTCTTTCCTTTCCTAGAAAAGCTACCCACATTTCACTCCACATAAGACCACACACTGAGTCATCCCAAGGACCACTTGCTTCAGTGTCAACAGAAACAGATTTCTGTTCTCCATAAAACTCTAGGAGCTACTGTTTTTAGTCATGTGATAGGGAGGCATGCCCAACACCACCAGATCAAGGATTCCCAAAGAAGATCCCCACAGAGCATGTAATTTCTGGTTCTGGTTCTCTCAAAGGGCATCTGCAAAGGCAAGCACATTCTTACCTGGGCCTCGGGTCTTCATCTGTCAATAAGGGGTACTCAAGCTAAATGACCTCTAAGATCCTGATTCTAAATGTTATCACTCTCCTGATCACATAAGCCATTTGTCAGGAATACCCCTCTCCCCAGCCCTAACCACCTACCAAGAGTCTACTTGGAAAGAGTCAAGGGAAGTGCTAACATTAGGGAAGTCAGGGTGCACAATGATACAATTTTGTACCCAATCAACTTATAAACTTAACACCTTTTACTGACAACTTTCCATTAAATATGGAAAAGGATATCAAAGAGAGTGAATCAAATTACTGCCTTGGTAAACTATTCCAAAGTCAAGATATTTCCAATACTTTTAGTGGGAGTAAATATCTAAGTATAATCACTTTCTGTTTTTAGGATTTATATCTGCAAGATATTGCCCAGCTAGCCTCCTCATAAAATAAGGAAAAATATATTCATAATACTTTGAGAGGTAGGAGAGTATCAAAAGACTTTAGATTACAGTTTGGATAAAACATAAACCTAATTAGAAAAGCATGCATTTCTTTTGTTACAAAATAAAGATCAGGGACCAGCAGTTAGCGTAATGGCTATGTCGCTAGACTCCCATGTAGTCGACCACGGTTCGTGTCCCGGACCCAGTGGCTTAAAACTCACGCCGGGCACATGTGAGTGCGTGCCCAAGATCCCGAGGGGAGAATGGAGGAGAAGGGATTACGGCGTGGCCATCCCCCCTGGAGGGTGATTTCTCGCTTTCTGTCTGTCTCTCTCTGTCTGTCTGGCGAGCGCACGTGCCCTATAGCAAAAACCTCTCCAAAAAAATAAATAAATAAAACAAACAAACAAACAAGATCAATAAACATAGAAAAGTAAAGGACGTACACAAAATTCTACCTACCTCAGTTTTACCATCATCAACTGGGAACATCTAAAATCTTACCACAAATTGTGCAGATTATTTTACCACAACTCACTACCTCATTACTCATCACATTCACACTTACCAAAGCCAGCTTCTCTGCTCACTCCTCATCACAGCAGGCCACCACAACAGATACCCACCGACTCATGCATAAGCCCTGAGACATGACTCTCCTAGTTTTAGGAATGAAAATCAAGATCCACCTCCAGCTAAGCTTCAAATAAAAAAATAAATAAATCAAACTACCTAGTGATTCAGGCTCTAAAACAGCCTACCTCTCTCTTGCTACATCCCAGCCCCTTGCTGCTGAATGCTCCCAATCTCTGAATTTACTTACACGAAGCTGTTCAAGGTCTGGTGGTGGAGGCGGGAAGTCAGGCTCCTGAGGTTGGAAGGCCTCTCTGACCTTGGCCACAGCTCCCAAGATCCGATATCCTGAGTCCAGGAAGCTCTTTTGCAGGCCTAAACAAAAGACACCCTCACTTTCAGCTGGGCAGATCAATGTACTGAAGCACCGCCTGTCCAGCAGAAGAACTGGTTTCCACTAACAAAAGCTGGATGTGAAGCTGCCAGTAAGCATCACAAGCAGTGATTGAAGGGGAAGGGAGGCAGGGCAAGTTGGATGCCCCGAGGCCTGTAAAGTGTAGGAAGCATCATAAACTAGCTGTTCCTGTAGTGTTCAGGGGCCTGTTGGTTGTATAACTAACGAGTGCCCAAGAGATTTCTGGGCAGAAACATTTTGGTCTCAGGTGGCACCCATCACCATTCTTAGGATGAGACAGACGGTTGAGAGGTAAGTCTGCCCAACTAAGAACATAAGAGATGTCAGCTGCAGATTAAACATACATTCCCTGGAGTCATTCTCACCTTTCTTCCCACTCCTTTGCTCTACTTGGCATTCAGCATGCTAACCCTTATGCTGAGCTGCTGCTTCTACATTCAGTCACCTGGAATTCGGGAATCCACTCAAACTATTATTAGACATTTCATTTAGAAAGCCAAGCCAGTCTTTAGTGATGGTGAGCTGAGGATATTAGAAAGATTCTGCCTGGGGGGGACCAGCAGTTAGTGTAACGGCTATGTCGCTGGACTCCCACGTAGTCAACTGCAGTTCACATCCTGGACCCAGTGGCTTAAAAATCACGCCGGGAGCATGTGCGTACGTACCCAAGATCTCGAGAGGAGAATGAAAGAGAAGGGATTGCGGCATGGCCATCCCCCCTGGGGGGGGGGTGATTTCTCGCTTTCTGTCTCTCTGTCTCTGTCTGTCTGGCGAGTGCATGAGCCCTATAGCAAAAACCTCTCAAAAAAAAAAAAAAGAAAGAAAGATTCTGCCTGGATCACAGATTATGGGCAGCCCCTCCTCCTCCTCACTCACACTGACTGGACTGTACTCACAGACAAGGTTAGAAACACACTGGGTATTCAAAATAGGATAAAATTCAGATGATTCCAACCAAAGTAGTGCTTTAGTAGTACTGAAAATAAGATCATAATGAAGCTAAAGAAAACTCAGATTCTTTAGTGGAGGACCTAGGAGACCCAGAGGTCAACTTATACCCTACAGATTGGAAAGAAATAGAGAATGCTTTACAGAGGAAAAGCATTTATAAAAAAGCTAAAAAGGTTATGCCAGTTATATAAGCTAAACGGTTGGTAAACTGCTTATCATGCACCTTGACAAAGTTCCAAAATAATGACTAAACAGGGCCAGGAGCTATTTAGCTAGTCAACATTAAGAAATCAGAGAGGACCAGCTAGTGGTGTAGTGACTAAAGTGGTTGGATCCTGAATGGCTGACTGGGCAGTTCAAGTCTTAGACCTGGCAGCTTGAAAAACACAGGCACGTGTGTGTATGTGCAAGCCCACCCAAAATCCCAAAAGGAAAAATGGAAGAGAAGAGACTACAGTATGGTCATCCTCCCCTGGGGATGCTTTCTCATTTTCCCTCCATCTTCCTCTCTCACTCTCTCTGGAGAGTGAACACACCCTTTAGCAAATTAAAAAAAGAAAGGACAGAAAGAATCACAGAGAAATTGGTCCAGATAAGCTAACTTACAGCACACTTGCTAATACTGCAGAGGTTTGGACAGAAAAACAACCATTCTCAAACTAAGTGTCTGTAGTTGTTGGTTCCTGACTTTGTACGTGGTAGCTGTACACTGTATATTTCCTCACTCCTTTTCCTAGTTAACCTATTAGGTGATACAAGCCATACCACCATTGCTTACCAGGGTCAGAAATGTTTCCAGCCACAGCCTTTGCATCCATAACCATTGGGGAGATAGTTTTGCTCAATTCATCAGAGGCAGCTTTCACAGCCTCCCGGAACTTGGGATCCTCAGAATTCTCCACTTCCCTCTTAGCCACAAGGAGGATCCGATTGGCCCGACGAGCAATGCTGGTTGCCCCTGCCACCAGCATCTGAGGCTGAATGTTGGCCATGGCTACCTTACACTTGTCCAGGTCTTTTTTAATTGCTTCTTCCGATGCATCCAACAGAGACTTAGTATCAATGGCTTCATCCACCAGCCCTGTCAAAAGAGAATGGAATTTAATTTCTATTTTAGAAGAACAGAGACTTCAAAGCACAATTATCCATTCAGGTTTCTCATGAGAATGTACAACACCCAGAATTCTCTCCTTCACTTCAAAGTTCTTCCTACATAATACAAACTTGCAGGTGAGCACCACAATTACAAAACCAAGGATGTAGCCCAGGAGGTCCATATGACCTCACAGCAGTTATACCAACCGTGGTCACTGTTGTATCCTCCACAGACAACCAGAAATGCAACAGCATCGAGAGGAAATAAGGATTGAATCTGAAACCTTCACCGTATCACCACCACATTATCTGTTAATAACATTTCCTCCTTCCCCATCTCACTCCCCAGCCATCTGTTGCTTTTTGGCAGCTTGTAGCAGCCCAAGATGAGCCACACGGAGGATTCTAATAACCTTCCCTGCTTCTTATTTCTGTTACCTATCTTCAGACACCTCAGGAGTTCCGCTTTCATCTCTGGCTGCTATGGACCCCTGTCACAGCAGGTTCTGCAGGGACAGTGAAGAGAGCCTACATTCCTCATTTCTTTCCTTCTCTCCTTCCTTTCCTCCACAGAGAATGAAGAAGATTCAGAGGTACCACTTCAATTGCACAGACACAAGTTTGTTGGTAGGTTGGTTTCTCTTTTAAAAAAAAAAAAAATCTTCGTAGTTGATAAGTTGGAGGAAACTCTGAGACGAGTTGTATTAAATGGTAACTATTGTGGTTCCTTGAAATGTGAACCCACTCAGAATGACAGGGACGCTTACTGTATCCACAAACACCGCCTCCCAACTCTGAAACTGAACTCTGACTCAGACTGGGCAAAGACACTCCTCAAAGAAAAGATAGGAGCTGTAACAATAAACATCACACCAGGAGGGCAGGATTAAAATAAAAAAGACTCAAAGAGTGTCTCTTCAGAAAAAGTTGCAAAGCTTGAATGAGAAGCCGCTACTGCTCACAGCCTTAATCAGAGCCAAGTACACCATCAAGCACATGACTGGCCTTTTATCCAGTTACAGCTAAGTAACATAACCTGTCCTGCTAAAGTTTCTCAGAACTCATTCCTCATAGATTAGACAATAAGTACTTTACATAAAACTGTACCTGTCATTTTTTCAACATTATCAATCCACTGGTTCTTCATGGTCTCAAAATGTTCATAAGCAGCTTGATTTCCAGGGTTCCTAAGTAAGATGCGAGCAGCTGAGACAACCTGACAATGACAAAACAACTATTCAATAGAGAACCCTCACATTCAAAATACAAACCTTCAGTGAAGCTTTCTCCTCTGGACCTGTAGGCGGCACTAAAAAGCCAAAATTGGCAAATCTCTTCTCAAGCTGAACAAATTAGGTTTGGTCTCATAAAAAGCCCTCAGAATGGGCACTTTAAGCAAAGATTTTGTAGTCATAGCCTGATTTTAGAAAGGTAATAAAGTGACAAAGTAATGAGTGTTCACTTGATACTTGAGAAAAACACAAAACTGACATATATTTAAACCCCAGACATTAATTCTTACATCTTAAAAAGCACCATTAAGAAAGATAATGTGGGGACCAGCAGTTGGCATACTGGTTATGTCGCTGGACTCCCATGTAGTCGACTACAGTTTGAGTCCCGGACCTGGTGGCTTAAACTCACACTGGGCACGTGTGTGTGTGGGTGTGCCCAAGATCCCAAGAGGAAAATGGAGGAGAAGGGACTGCGGTGTGGCCATCCCCCTGGGGGGTGATTTCTCGCTTTCTGTCTCTCTGTCTCTCTCTGTCTTTCTGGCGAGCGCACAGGCCCTATAGCAAAAACCTCTCCAAAAAAAGAAAAAGAAAAAGGGGGAAAAATGAAAGAAAGATACTGTGCACACATGCCCAAAATGGACTCTGGCATGGCCATCACCCCTGGGTGTGACTTCTCACTTTCCTCTCTCTGTCCCTCTCTGGCATTCTGCATATGCCCTATGGCAAAATCCTACAAAATAAATAAATTAAAAAATACTAAAAATTACCCAAAACTTATTTAGAAATGATGTCAATAAAAATACCTATCTATAGATAACAGAGTGCTTCCACATCTATTATCTTACACACAGCAATCCTATGAGAGGGACAGGACAGGTAAAATTTTTCTCTTTATAGGTACAAAAACCAAGATTCAAAATTTAAATGGTGTTGGGACCAGCAGTTAGCGTAATTGCTATGTCACTGAACTCCCATGTAGTCGACCACGGTTCAAGTCCCGGACCCGGTGGCTTAAACTCACACGTGTGCGTGTGTGCCCAAGATCCCAAGAGGAGAATGGAGCAGAAGGGACTGTGGCATGGCCATCCCCCCTGGGAGGTGATTTCTCGCTTTCTATCTCGCTGTCTCTCTCTGTCTTTTTGGTGAGCACACACGCAAAAAAATTCTAAAAAAAAAAAAATTTAAATAGCGTCCTCAGGAAGTTCCAGCTAGTGAGTGACTGCACTGGGGAAGAAGGAATTCACATTTACTACACATCTGCTAAGATATAGGCTATGAGAGCACATTCCTAATCCTCAGAATCCGTTAGGAAGGAACTGGCTCCATTATACAGAGGAGGAAACTAAGCCTCGGGGTCACAGAGGATTCAAGTCCAGACTTGTCTCCAGTCTTTGTGCTTTCTATAGTTAGTGTCTTAAGGCTAGTTTTCTCTTTTTCAGGTATCTAGTTTATACTGAAATTTTAAAAATAATTACTTATTTAATTTTATTTATTATTATTTTAATTTGATCAGCAAGAGAGAAAGGCAAAGTGAGAAAGCAAGTTGCCAGGTCCAGGACTTGAACAGCAGTCAGCCATGTGGGAGTCCAGAACCTTAACCACCATGCCACTTCCCAACTCCCTGAAATTCTGTTTTATGGAAGTTATTAAATAAAGTTAGGCATGTCCATACTATATGAAAATTTTTTAAGTTGGAAGATATTTCAAGAGAATCTACTTTGTTAACATGCCATGAAAGCAGAAATTGAATGATTAAGAGGCATGCTTATTTCCATGTCTCCCCACAAATTCCCACTCAAGTCAATAAAACAGATTTGTAGTGTAGGGCAGCTCCTAAGGTATTATAGGCACTCAATAAATGTACTGAATAAAAGGAGTATTCTGGATAAAGGGTAAAAAAGTAAGAGATTTTCTATAATTTGAATAAAACGATTGCTTCAATATTTCACAATATTTCCCTACTATAACTTTAAATTCTACCCTATTTGTTAATTCCTATCCTGTTTGTTGTCTTTTGTTCCCAATCTTTTGCTTCCAAACTTACTAGCTGTAATTTGGTTATGTAATTAAATAGAAAAAGAAATCAAGCTAAGAAAACAGCCAAAGTTGGTTTTTCATTTGTCTGTTTTTAGAGTTTTTTTTTGCCTTAGGGTGTGTGCACTCACCGGAGAGATAGAGATAGTGAGAGGGAAAGTGAAAAATCACCCCGGGGCCTCCTCGAGGGGATGGCCATGCCACAGTCCCTTCTCCTCCATGCTCCTCCTGGGATCTTGGACATGCACACACATGTACCTGGCATGAGTTTCAGGCCACTGGGTCCAGGACTTGAACCATGGTTGGCCATGTGGGAGTCCAGCAACATAACCACTACACCATCTGCTGGTTCCTTTTTTGTTTTTTAATACTCTCAAAGAGATGTTGAGTATAGATATAAACTCTAAAAACAAAGCAAACTAACCTCTCAAGGTTATAAAATTATTTTCCTAATTTCAAGTGTATATGGGGTAGGTAGCACACCAGTGCTTTCCTTACTATTTTTTTCTACTTTCAAAATTTATAATGTGGTCATTTAAATATAATAATACAAAAATATGCAAAGTAGAAAGACTCCTATAATCCTAACCCTAGATCACTAAGTTTGACACTATGGGTATGTGTGTTTTTTGCTGCTGTTGTTGTTTTAGGCAAAGGATGCATGTAATCACCAGAGAGAGAGAAAGAGAGAGAGAAAACGTGGGATAGCACTCACCCCCCTGCCCCCCCAAGAGGGTCACATTGCAATCCCTTCTCCATTCCTCCCTCCTTTCAGGATTTTGGGCATGCATGCACTCATACCTGGCATGTTTTTCAAGCTGCTGAGGCCAAGGGTCTAACCATGCAGTCAACCATGCAGAACTCAGTCACCTTAACCACAAAGGCACAGACTGATCCTGTGGTTTTGTGTTTAAAATACCAACTTAGGGACCAGCAGTTGGCATGATGGCTATGTCACTGGACTCCCATGTAGTTGACTGTGGTTCGAGTCCCAGACCCAGTGGCTCAAACTTCCGCTGGGTGCCTATGCGTGCATGCCCAAGATTCCGAGAGGAGAATGGAGGAGAGGGGATTGCAGCGTGGCCATTCCCTCCCCCCGGGGAGTGAGCTCTTGCTTTTTGTTTCTCTGTCTCTGTTCTTCTGGCGAGCACACACGCCCCATAGCAAAAAAAAAAATTTTTTTTTTAAAAAGATTAAAATAGCAACTTAGAGTAAGATTTCAAAAATGTATAGAAATGGTTGTGTAATTAAGTTTCTGAATACTGTTTGATAAATACTGAAATAAAGATTGAGCAAAACGCAACCTGGGGTGTGAGTTCTCGAGCCGTCTTCACTGATGCCTGAATGCCTTCCACTGTTGACTTATTAGCAGTACCAACAGCAGCCGCCTTCTCTGCCGTGGCACCAAGCCTTCCTGAATGGTTTTCAAAATTAGCTGCCCTCTCATCAAATACCTTGAGGAAAAAATAAAGACATCAAAAAAAATTATTTCAATAAAATGGGTCAGGCAGCCTAAGATGAAGTCTCTCTCCTTAAGCCGAAGCAGTAACTGCTTAAACAAAGGCTTTAGAGATAGTCTCAAATCCTTTTAGTAAGACAAGAGCCAAAAGCCAAATCATGGCCTTGATGTATCTCCTCAGAGATTTAGTCATATGCAGTATGTGCATACACACAGGTAAGAATACACACCCACCCTTGAATTTCAGTTTAACCCGTGTTCACCAAGTACAATGAAGACACACTATTACTCTGCAACAAGGAATTCCCCAAATGGAAGACTAAATAATCCCCATTCCCAAAAGGTTTATCCTTTATTTTGGGGAAAAAAAAAAAAAAGACAAATCCCTGTAGTAAAATAACAAAACAAAGTCCCTACCTGCATAGAAATTTTATGCTACCATGAGTGAGACAGATTTTTATAATGAGTTTGAAGCAGAGAACCTCCATCTCTCAACTTTATATTGTACTTACTTTCTCCTTTGGCCCAAAGTTAATAGAGTGATTAACAGTCTTGCTATCTTTCCTAACTAGTCTGAAATCTTTTTGTTTAGATGTTCATTAGCAATGTAATCACCAATCAGCAGACCCCTACCTGGAGTCATGGGGACCATTGAACAAAAGTCTGGAGAGTACCCTTAGAAATTATTAACCTGCTTGATCTGACTTCTGTAACTGCTTTTGCATAGGAACCCAACTCCCTTTCCTCTACAGTTCCTTCAGCTCATTTTCCACCGTAATCACCATGTCAATCCAGAAATGACTGTAGCTTTTGCCTTTACAAGCACCCGTCACCTTTCACTCGGGGCTGTGGCATTTTTGAGAAACGTAAGTTCCCCGCAGCCACTGGCAATAAAACTCCAATAATTTGGCTATGTCTGGATGTCCTCTTATTTCTCACTGATTTGACTACAACAAGTTAAATATGTCAAATGTTGATAAGTTACAAGGAGAGAAGTACGATATGGATCTCAAGAAAACCTTGAGGGTGACGCCCCTTATTTCTCACTGATTTGACTACAACAAGTTAAATATGTCAAATGTTGATAAGTTACAAGGAGAGAAGTACGATATGGATCTCAAGAAAACCTTGAGGGTGACGCCCCCCCCAGCGCAGCCGCGCGCCGGGAACGGCCTGGCCGGCGCCCCCCCACTCCGGGGGGGCGCGCCACGCGGCCAGGGGGCCTCCCTGCCCCTCCCTGCCTCTCTGGCCCGGGATGGCCCGGAGGCCGAAAACAAGGTTGAAGAACTTGCAACTTAAGAAGATGATAGTTACCAGCCCTGCATTACCTCAGGGGAAAACAAGAACTACTCTGCCATTTTTAAGGAAGCCAGATACCCAAGGACAACTCACACTGCAGACCCCCACAACACCATTCCTGGTAACTACAAGATGACTGCTGTGCCGCATCAGCTGATAATTATCCCTGTGTACCAGAACTGCTTTCCTGAAACTGCATTCCTTGGAGACTCACCTACACTTGTGGATCTGCCGGAGACCCTTCCTTATCCAACCCTGAGTGGAGTTTATGCTCCCTATTACCAAAAACTTTATGAGCTGATGGTTGGAACTTGTGGCCTCTCTCCCTTTACTTGTATGTATCACTTTTTCAGTAACTCTTCTGGAAGACAACTGTATATAGCAGGGATATTGTAATGGGAGAGTGAGACAGGGCAGAGGGACAAACATAGGGAAAAAAAAATTAAAAGAGGAAGAGGAAAAAAAAAACATATATATGTGCATAAGCAAGAAAGTAGAAGTGGAATATTATTGATGATAACATGCTTGATTGGGTCACTGTGCAGTTTATTCTAGATGGGAAATTACATTTAGTACGCTGTGATGATGCTCAGGGAATGAATGTTAGGGAAAAAAGAAAAAAAACGAAAACAAAAAACAAACAAAAAAAAACGGTTAAACTATTCGTACCATTTAAAAAAAAAAATTGGATATTTGATGGCTGCAGTGAGCGGTATGGGCCCAGTTGGGTTCTACTTTATAGTATGCTCTTTTTACCCAATGGGGTTTAGGCCTAAAGTCAGACTTGAGTTCATGTAGAGGCATGTGTCAGCTGTGATAACTATTGGAGAGACTTAGACTAATTAAGATCACTGACAGATCATTTGGGGAGGGGGGAGGCACGGAGGGCAATCGTGGATGCCAGGGACAATGTGGGAGGAGGATGGGTCATAACAGAGGGAGGGGGATGGGGAATCTAGGATGGTAAAACAAAAGGCAAGGTATGCAGGACACAAGAATTGGGAAATTATTTGCTGAGAACATATATGTTGACGTGCTTGATTGAGCCAACGCACAGTATATACTGGATGGAAAATTCATTTGTGTGTTGCGATGGGAAAAAAAAATTATAATAAAAAATAAACTATAAAAAAAAAAAGAGAAGAGGATAGAGAAAGATAGCAAGTGAACAATAGAGGGGATGTTAGTGAGAAACAGATATGGTTTATTATCTGTTGAAGATGACGTGTATAGTATTCTCAACTGGACTGGTCTGGGAAGTATTTCATGATGGGTGAAGTCTTTTAACAAGCAAAATGAGAAATAGTGATTGACTGTTTTAAAAAATTATAATAATAATAATTATTGGGAAATGCATGGAAAAGACTTTGAATGATAAAGCGGGGAGATCGATGCCTCTGTATTGACTGACATGCATGGCATTCCCTTTTGAAAAAGCAATGGAGGTAAATGTAAAGTTATATGTAATCCAATGTAATATAAAGAAGATTATGATAATAATAAAAAAAAATTAGAAAAAAAGAAAAAAAGAAAACCTTGAGGGTGAGGCTGAGGTTAGAGCTGGACCTGCTATTTTAGGTGGTTACTTGAAAGTGCTATTTCAGTAGAAAGCTGAAAGTCAGTGACTAATACATATAGTACCTGTGAGAAGACCAGAGAGAACAATAAGTGCACATGCCCTGAGATTAGAACAGATAAACATATACGAGGAATATTAGGAATACAATTAAGGTCAATGTGTAAAGAGGACTGACCAACAGAATAAATGGAAGACCCCATATACCCAGATAGAGGAGCATGAGCGGACAGAGTGGTACCATGTGAGGTCAGCACAATTTCAGCAGTGTGCAAATGTCATTCATAACAACTCATGTCAGTTTACAAGACTGAAATACGGCAATCTCTTTCCAACTCTGCTTTTGGTGACTTCTCATTCAAACAGTCACATTGGCAGTATTTACATCATGGAAGTCAATCAACGTTACAAATCAAGGATTTTGTTTTTAATTTTCCTGGAGAGTGGGTTTACCAGCATATTACTGGCCTTACTACTCATTGTAAGGATTTTGGCTTCACCCTAGAGGAACCATTAGAACAGTCTCAGTAGAATGACATCAAATGATTTAAAAGGATCATCTGACTTCTGGATTCAAAATAAAGTACCCTAATAAAATGAATAGTTGCAACTACAGTACCCCCATCCCACATTTCTCCTGTCTTGAACATGATGCCTGGGGCTGGAATGGCTATCCCACACTATGAGAAAAGACCAAGAAAACCAAAGAGATGCCAGCTCC
>NW_006207862.1:55891-65573 GCF_000334495.1 Tupaia belangeri chinensis
TGAACCAACGCCAAATCTGTCTACTTCCATGTTCCCTAATACATGATAAACAGGATTTATTTTCATCTTTGACAGTCTGGTCATCTATTGCTTACAATAAAGACATTCCTAAGTGATGCAGTTACTTTGGTAACTAAAAGAGGAGGTGGCAGGGCTTTCCCCCTCCTACTCTTCCACTCTCATTCACAATTTCCTTCTCACTGCTCCTGATATACACTGTAATTACATTTCTCTTTATAAATACATAGAGAGGGCTGGGCAGCAAAAGAACTGGAGAACCTCAGATACCCACCTCTTCCCTATTGGGTGCATCAGGAGGGGCAGTAGCTGCCACTGCCAACAGCTTGATGGGAGTTGTAGTATCGCTGAAAACATCTGACACCTCCTGAGTCATGGCCTCCTGCATCCGTGCTTTCAGATCCTTAAAAACATTATTTATAAATGAAATTTGACAGAAATATTCCAAAAAAATCTACCTGCTAAAGTCCTTATCTTCCTGAACACATTTATTCATGTAGTTAGTATTTCATTCAGTAAATATTTACTGAGTGTCAATTCAGTGAACTGTACAGTCAAAACCAATGTTATAGGCCCAGACTAATAGGTGGCCCAAATTTAAGCCTGCTGGACTGCAGTGCTGGAATCCATTGGATTCAAATCCCTGGGTCAGCCTGAAAACAAGCTGTGAGTACCCAAGATCCTGAGGAGTACAAAAACAAGGAAAGGAAATTGCTGTGTGACCAGACTCCACAAAGGATGCTTCAGTCTCTCACTCTCTCTCAGTTAAAGGAGCAGGAACCAGCAGTTAGTGTAATGGCTATGTCACTGGACTCCCACGTAGTCGACCGCGGTTTGCATCCCAGACCCGGTGGCTTAAAACTCATGCCGAGCGTGTGTGCATGTATGCCCAAGATCCTGAGAGGAGAATGGAGGAGAAGGGATTGCGGCGTGACCATCCCCTCTGGGGGGTGATTTCTCATTTTCTGTCTCTATGTCTCTCTCTATCTGGCGAGCGCACGCGCCCTATAGCAAAAACCTCTCAAAAAAAAAAAAAAAAAGGAGCTGGATCCCACATGGCTAACTGTGTAGTTTGGACCTTGGCCCAGCTTGAAAAACATGTCAGGTATGTGTGTGTGCTTGCCCCAAATCCCAGCAGGATTTGGAGAAATACAGAAGAGATTGTGTCATGATCACACCCCATTGGGGCTGCTTTCTCTCTTTCTCTTTTTTTCTGTCTCTCTGACAAGTGCACGTTCCCTCTGGCAAGAACAAAAAAAAACAAACAAACAAACAGCTCTCCCTTCCATCCTCATTTTTCAGTAATAGTAAGCATAAAAAGTATAACGAGAAGTGCTCTTGAGTTCTACCTTTAAGGAGTCTTGAAGCTGAGATGCAAGTGCTCTCGCCTGAGGGCTCTCTCCTTCGCCTCTGGCAGCCAGGTCAGCCAGCTGGGCCGTCAGCTGGTCCACTCGATCACACTTAGCAAGAAGATCTTGGCGATAAGGCCCCATCATGACATTAGCCAGACGATGCCCTTCAGCCACAAGTCCCCGGATGGCAGCCTGACCTGAACCAAGAGGAAAATACTAAAACTCACATAGATCCAGAGAAGGCAACTATCATAAGCACACTTGGAGAGAGGGTGTGGAGGAGGTGGGAGGTGGGGAGGTGGGTGCATCCTTAACAAAAGAAGTAATTAGGGAAATACAGAAAAGTTTAAATGATAATAAATCAATTACCTGTAATTCCATTATTTAGAGATCAATACATTGAGTATTTCCTCCCAATCATCTTTTTAAAGTATATACCATAAACCTATACACACATACATTTCTCATGTAAAAAATTGGGATATTGTACATTAATTTTCACTTCCTTATTGTT
The DNA here is from genome assembly GCF_000334495.1 of Tupaia belangeri chinensis. Taxonomy (NCBI): domain Eukaryota; kingdom Metazoa; phylum Chordata; class Mammalia; order Scandentia; family Tupaiidae; genus Tupaia; species Tupaia belangeri. The sequence goes on from NW_006207862.1 coordinate 57,776, forward strand.
TTAAACACGAGAATTTTTCCACTTCACTTACTATCTTTAAAAATCATGATCTAAGGCCAGCCCATGGCCTGGTGGTCAAGGTGGCTCACTCCCACATGACTGATCACATGGTTCAAATCCTGGATCCCACCCCCTGAAAAACACACCAGGTTCCTGTGCATGCGTGCCCAAAATCTGAAAAGGAGGAAGAAATAGAGAAGGGATTGCAACCCCATGGGGAGGTGCTTTCTCACTTACTCTCTTTCTGTCTCTCTACACTCCCTCTGGTAATTTTTTTTTTAAGTCATGATCTAGGAGCTAGCAGGTGACATGAAGGTTAAGGTGCTGGACTTGCACATGGACAACCACGGTTCAAGTTCCAAACCTAGCAGCTTGCTTTCTCACTTTCTCTTTCTCTCTTTGTCTCTCTCTGGTTAGTGCATGTATCCTATAGCAAATTTTAAAGTAATAATAATAAATTAAACTAAAGAAATCTTTTTTAAAAAAGTCATGATCTAGGGACCAGGAGGAGGCATGGTGAATAAGGTACTGGACACTCCCACATGGCCAATCACAGTTCAAGTCTCAGACCTGGTTGCTTGCTTTCTCACTTTCCCTCTCTCTCTCTCTCTCTCTCTCTCTGTTTCTCTCTGGTCAAATTAAAATAAATGAATAAACAAATAAAATTAAATAAATAATTCTTTTCTTAATTATGATCTAAAATCTACATATTTTATCATATTGATCATAATTATTTCACCATTTACTTATTATTGAGCATTTACACTGCATACATACATTCATCTATATAACTCCTTAGAAATATCTTTAATTATTTCTTAGAAAAAAGATTCCTATAAGTCAAATTACTGAATCATCAAGTATAAACTTTTTTTTTAAAGAGATTTTTGCTATAGGGCACATGCATTCACTGGAGAGACAGAGGAACAGAAAACCAGAAATCAGACCCCCAAGGGACGTGGCCATGCCACAATCCCTTCTCTTCCATTCTCCTATTGGGATTTTGGGCTATACACACATGCCCAACCTAAGTTTTAAGCTGGGACTCAAACCGTGGTTGACTATGTGGGAGTCCAGCAAACCATTCCACCATCTGCTGGTCCCAACAAGTATAAACATTTTTTTAATGACTTCTTTTTTTAATTATTTTATTTAACTTCATTTAATCTACTTATTTATTTTAATTTGACCAGAGAGGGACAGAGTAAGAGAACGAGAGAGAGAGAGGGAAAGTGAGAAAGCAAGCCATGAAGTCTGGGAATTGAACTGCAGTTGGCCATGTGGGAGTCCAGCACCCTTAACCACCACGCTACCTGCCAGTCTCTCAAGTACAAACTTTTAACAATCTCTTGACATATAATACCAACTTCAGAAAGTTTGTAGCAATTTATTTATCTAACAGTAAATTATAAATCTGCCTGGCTCCCCAGTTTCTCATCAACCCTGAGTATCACTAATTTAAAAACTCTTCCTTTTATCCAATAAATATAGCAAATAGATCACTCAGCTTTGGCAGGCTTGCTATTATGAAATGACCTAAATTCTTATAGATCCATTCCTAAAGCCTCCCCCAAAATCAGAATTTTAAGTTATAAATTCTAGAGATCGCTATGTGATGTAGGACCTCCACAACTGAAATAACTGGTAGTTAAGTGCCTTTTAGTTATTTTTTTAAATTACATTTAACTAGGTGTTTTGGAAGGACAAATAAAATAGAAGTATAATAAAGGACTGGCAATAATTAGTTCAAATTTTGAACTCCAGCATGAAGGCCCTTCTATTTGCCTATAGCAAAACCACTTATTTCTAATGCTTCTTGGGAAATCAAAAAAATTGTATCTGCTGCATTTAGAAATAGAATCACACTGGAGCCAGCAGGGCATAGTGATTAAAGCACTGGACTCCCAGGTGGTTGACTGTGGTTTGAGTACAAATCCAGTGACTTGAAACTCACAGCAAGCGTGTGTGTGTGTGTGTGTGTGTGTGTGCCCAAAATCCTGAGAGGAGAATGGAGAAGGGATTACAGCATGGACATTCCCCTTAGAGGATGATTTCTTGCTTTCTGTCTCTCTGTCTTTCCAGTGAGCAAATCTCTCAAAAAAGTGAAAAAAGAAAAGCAACATACCTATCAATGACTGAATTAGTTTTTCTGTACCTAATCACAGATGTCACAAAACCTCTATCAACAACTTGCTTATTGCCACTAAGACCAGTTTAATGAGAATTAAGTACACTGAATCACAGAAAAAGACAAGATACTCAGACTGGCAAGAGAGAAACAAATTACCTACAAAGGATATCCCATCAGGTTAATAGCGGGCCTCTCATCAAAAACAATGCAAGCAAGGAAAGAATAGGAAAATATATTCAAAGGGTTGAGTGAAAAACAATTCTGACCAAGAATACTAAACCTGGCAAGACTATCCTTCATATAGGAAGAAAAGACAAGAACATTCTCAAATAAACAAAACCTGAAAGAATTTACTGACACCAGACTAGTTCTCCAAAGAGTTCTGAAGGGAGTGTAATATCAGGAAAACTAAAGTCAGACACACAGAAATAGGAGTTCAAAAACATCTAAGAAAAGGACCAGCTTAATGGTAGGGACAATTCCAGAGTTGAGTATTATCTTCTAGAATTTAAATGGAAAGCTTGTACCACAACAGAAGTTAGATTAAAGTACATGAGACTGAGCTGATGAAATACAATTTTATGAATTTTGACTAAAACAATACTGATCTTTTTCTATGCTTTTTTGTACTCCAGAGATAAGGATTTCTGTCTTCTCTTGAATTACTGACAGATTCATGTAACCACTGTTTGAACAGAATCCTAACCTGCTTCCTGGCTTTAAGTCTTAAGCAAAGTTCTCTTAACATTTTTTTTAAATTTTTATTCATTAAAGCTAAAATTGCCGTTCTTGAAATTAAAAAGAATGTATTTAAAAATATCTATTTAATGACCACAGTAAGTTATATAGCCTCAGCTAAGTGCTATTTTTTATATTCATTCCACTCACAGTTTCATACCTAAAGTCAAACATTTGTTCACAGATATTTATATATCAGCTGAACTTGCTATTGACAGTAGTTAGATCAATTAAGATATTTTGTTAACCAATAAAATGTGTGTGTGTGGGGGAAGGAATAGAAAGCAACTGCAGACCCCAGAGATAGTGTGGGGGAAGGGTAGGAAATGGCAGAGGGTGAGAAATGGGGATGGGAATATACACACACACACACACACACACACACATACATACACCTAATGTATTATATATAAATATATACATAAATAATGAACACATAAAATTTTAATATATTTTTAAAATATATAATACACAAATATATATATTTCTTATATATGTAATATATATTATCTATTAACTATATAGACTATATAAATGGAATATTACCTATTGATGATAACATGTATGACTAAGCCACTATACAGTGTATTCTGGATGGGAAACTGCATTTTGCATGCTGTGATGATGTTCAGTGAATAAATGTAAAGTAAATAAATAAAATACAAAACAAAAAAGAATTAAGTGCACTGATGCCCTTACCAACTCCCCGGTCATCCACTGTGGGATTATCAATCCATCTCTGTGCTTGTTCAATCTTGCCCTCAAGGTGGACTGCTGCTTTGGCAGGTCTGCTATTGGCTACAGCCCTGTTGGTTTTGGTCTGCAGGTTCTGCAGGGCTGTAGCAACTTGTTTGGCCAATGCTCGAGCCTCTGGGGAATCTCCTTTCCCCCTGCAGTGAAAAAAATGGCCATTCTATCAAAACGGACTATTTACATTGAGATAACTTAATTGCTAATGACAAATGCTAATGAGATGACAAATTGCTAATGATTGTTATTAACTTGGCTTGAAAAGAGTGGCCCTTAAATAAGAAATTAATAATTTAAATTCAAATCATTTTATCCTAATTAAGACATTAAATATGAGTTGTTTCAGTCTAGCTCAATCATATGTATGTGTTGATAAAGGAATAGATGTAGATATAGATACAGATGACTTCAAAGAACTCTCACTGAAAAAAAAATTAGGCATTCTCCCACAGAACAGTAAAAGAAACACACAAGTTAAATGAAAAGCAGAATATCTGAAGACACTGGCATATGAATATCCCTGGAGAATAGGGCTGGAGAACAGGGGTGGAAGAGACCAACTGTTAAACTTTTTTCCTTTATTCATGACAGAGAATGTGTGCACACATGTTAGAGTTGGGGTAGGGGGAGCACCCTCCATAGGGTCTGTTCAAGCCAGGATCCCCTTCCTCCAGTCCTCTATCCAGCCTGCCAGATCTTGGGCATTCATGCACGTGCCCCCCATGTTTCAGGTAGACTGGGCCTAGCATGTGAACTGGATCTACTTTCTTTTGAGCAGTGCATCATCACTTTGCCACACAGCCAGCCCAACATTCATATTTTTGATGTTATACACATCTTTTTAGCACGCTGTAGTTCTTTTTTTTTTCTTTTCCAAGAGAGAAAAATATTTATAAAAATAGGAAAACCTTTTTTCATACAAAGAAGGTGCTATGAAAGCCTTTAAGAGAGGAAGCTGGTATTGAGGATATTGTTACAGAAACAATCACCCAAGAAATGTCATTTAAAGATTATTTATAGTTGCTACTTAAGAAATAACATTGCTAGGGGCTGGCAGGTGGTGTGGTGGTTGGAAGCACTGAACTCCCACATGGCCAACCACAGTTTGAGTTCCAGACCTGGCGGCTTGCTTTTTCACTTTCCCTCCCTCTTTCTCTCTCCAATCAAATTAGAAAATAATAATAATTAATATAAATAAAAATAATTATTTTTTTTAAAGAAAGAATATTGCTGGAAGACGAAGAAATTGCTTGCTTTCTTTTTTCATTTCTTTTTATTTTTTTTAGAGAGAGATTTTTGCTATAGGGCACATGCGTTCACTGAAGAGACAGAAAGTGAGAAATCATCCCCTGGGGCAGATGGTCATACCACAAACCCCTCCATTCTCCTCTTGGAATTTTGGGCACACACACACACACATGCACCCAGTGTGAGTTTTAAGCTGCCAGGTCCACAACTTGAACCACAGTTAACCACATAGGAGTTCAGCGACATAACTATTACATCAAATGCTGGTCCCAGAAACTGCTTTCTTATGCTTAAAGTTCCCTCCTACGCACCCCCCACACACACATGCACATGTCTTTTCATAGTTAACAAGAAAAATTATTTTTCTCATATGTCTGGATAATAGATTTGTCACAAACATGATAGAGCAGGGAATTTAAAAATATATCTGGGACCAGCATGTGGTATGGTAGTTGGGGCTTTGGACACTCCCACAGGGCCAACCACAATTCAAGTCCCATCCCAAATTTATTCACTTAAAACTGTATTGAGGACCAGCTCCACAGTACAGTGGTTAAGCAAGCCAGATCCCACACGGCCAGCTGTGGTCTAAATCCCAGCCCCAGAGGCTTGAAAAACACACAAGGCATATATGTACACATGCCCCAAATCCCAACAGGATGGAGAAATGAAGGAAAAGGGATTATGACATGGTCACATCCCTGCTCTACTGAGGGGTGCTTTTTTCTGTCTCTCTCTTTTTGGTAAGTGCACACGCCCTCTGTCAACTTGAAAAGAAAAAGACAAACTATGTGATCAGCAAAAAATCATTAAGCCTCAGTTATGTCACTGATATATACAGATAACATCTGACCTCACCATATCACATACAATCAGTAAGAACAAAGTAGAAGAACATCATACATGTATTTAACCAATGGCAACTATAGATTATGGTTCTTAACTATACGTCAAGAACTATTCATGTTCTCAGGGAAAAGAAGAGAGAGGGAAAAAGAGGAAATAAAGAAAATTATTAAAGGACAATTTAAGAAACTAAATACATACTGTCTCCGTAGATCTGCTAATTTAGAAGTCAGAGCAGATATTTCTCCAAGGGATCGCAGAATGTCATCTCTTTCTTTAGGATCATCACATAACTCTGCTATTTTCCGAGCTTCAGCCAAAGCTCCTCGAATCTGTTCTTCTCCTTCTGGTCCACCATTTGGATCTGCAAGCCAATTCTACACACAGAAATGGAGAAGCATATTGCAATCTATTCATGAACCACATTTTATTAGCCTTAACAAGGCTATCATTAATATTTCTAATGTAATCATAAGGCACATCAGTAATTATTTTTATAATGTTAATTCTTAAATGTTTTACAGAGGTTCTTAGCTCAGGTAAAATCAAGTCCACTCCTTATCTTTTTAAAAAAAATTTTCCCATTCCCATTCAGAATAAAATATCTTCATAAGCTTTATCTGATCTTTAAATTAATCATAAACTTTTTTAAGTTTCTCAAACACCTGTGCTTGTGAAATGCTTGAAATCACTTTACAGTAAAGCAGTATCAGAAAACATTAACTCTTTAACATTGCTATGACCAAACATAGTTGTGAATTCTTAGACAAGAAACAGATTTAATGTACTGTAATCCATATTAGGAATTAGGATTCTCGTGGTACTCAGGTTGCTTACTTTTAACTAATTAAAGTATTCAAAATTAAGATCTTTATTTTAAAATATAGATAAACATTCGTCTAAATCTGTACTGGCAGGGGAGGTGTTAATACTGGCAACTGCTGGGAATCAGTCATTTCTTAGAAACATCCATTATCCACCCACAGTAAATAGCAAAAGAGAGAAAGACAGGATATTTATGGAACATCTCTTTTTCTACTTTATCTCCCATCCCTCATGAGAATCACTACCTGGGCAGCATCGATCTTCTTTGCAATGCTCTGTTTTGAATTTGTCATGGCTTCCAGCTTACGAGCCGCATTTTCCACTTTGGCTGTGAGCACATCCAGACCCTGAGATACCTGCTGGGCTTTCTGCATGGCCACCGGTGAGGCTCCTTGTCCTCTACTCAAAACAGACAGAAGCTGTGATTATATTCTCTCAAATACTTAGGAACAAAATATTCATGACACCATAGCACATGTCATTTTTGTTAACAAGCTTGTCTTTTTCCTTTTCCCTAGTAAATCTTGGATAGCATAAGAGAATAAGAGATAAACAAACCAAGATGCCCAAACCGTCTACTTTCTCTTTGGCTTTCAAAAATGCACATTAGCATCACAGAACTAATAACCGAGATGAAGACCAGTCAGCAAATTTTGATAATAATTATTCTCCTCTTGCTGGTGATTACATAATCAAATCTAAACTTCAGTGAGAAAGTGTGCTTGGGATCTTATTGCTATGTAAGGCTTTGTTACCATAGTAATATGTACTTTAGAAATAAATAGCCCATTAAAATGTCTTCTTTATGGACAAAGTGTACATCAAAAATGTTTCAGGAGGCAGCACATAGTGCTACTGAAGGTATACTACACTGGAACTAAGAAGATCTTTGTTCAAATCCTGACTCTTCATTCCTATCGAACTTCCTTTACAATATTTAATCTCCATGAGCATCAGTTTTCTAATCTATAAAATGAAAGTAACTTACAAAAATGATACTTTATAAGGCAACAATATTTGTGCTACTTATCTAATAGAATGGCTTCAAGCATCAAGATAATAAACTTGAAAATACTTTGGCAACAAAGCAATAAGATTATATAACCTGTTATTACTGAATTATTATTATTATGGACATAACTGATCATCTTAAGTGTCTACCTTCCCTCCAGTACAATCTGCTTGGTACTGGGTAGAAAAATGCACATGGAAATACCACTATTTCCCATCAAGTTCCTAAAGAACAAATTTCACTCTTTC
>NW_006207862.1:65592-93269 GCF_000334495.1 Tupaia belangeri chinensis
AAAAATGGCATGTTATTACCACACACAGACCCAAAAAAGTGAGTTAGTAGAAATTTGTTTTCTTCATCAAAGAGACTTTCCAAGTGATTAAGATTTGCTATCTTTATTAATTTTTAAATTTATTTTTAAAGCTTTTATTTATCTAATCCATAAGCATGAAAGAGAGACAGAGAGGATGGCACCGACAACATGGTTTTGATGCCTCAACCCACCCTCAGTTTCAGCCAGCCCGCGCTCATGGGCACATACGAGCCTGGGGTCCTGAGGAAAGTCTTCAGATGTGAACCTAGAACTTTCCCATGTGGATCTGACTCACAGAGCAATGTTTTTTTCCCTGTTGCACCACCATCTAGCCCCTTTTAGAAGTTCAAAAAAAATTTTTAATTTAACTTTATTTATTATTACTATTGCTATTGTTATTTTTTTTTTATTTGACCAGAGAAAGACAGAGACCAAGAGAGAGAGAGGAGAAAGAAAGTGAGAAAGCAAGTCACCAAGTCTGAGACCTGAACTGTGGTCAGCCATGTGGGAGTCCGGTGTCTTTAACTATCATACCACCTGCCGGCCCCAGAATCGCTGATTTTTTAACCCACCAGCCTGGTAACTTAATCACAAAGTTGGCAAGTATATTATTTGATAGAATGGCATGGCTGGGAATTATAATCTGAGCTTCCAACTTTAGGATGAACTCCAAAACATCTTTGCATCCCTTAATAGTATGGATCTATCATTCATCTACTTAGCCTCTTTTGTAAAACTCAGTTATGGGGCCAGCAAGTGGTGTGGTGGTTAAGATGCTGGACTCCCACATGGCCAGCCACAGTTCAAGTCCTGGACCTGGCAGCTTACTTTCTCACCTTCCTTCTCTCTCTCTTATCGCTCTCTGGTCAAATGATAATGATAATAATAATAATTGAATGAAATTAAATAATTTTTTAAAAAAGAAAACTCAGTTGTATTTTTCCACTTACATTAACATTTAAGGTAATGATGTCATAAATTTACTGCAAGATATACATATATAGGGAACCAGCAGTTAGCGTAATGGCTATGTCGCTGGACTCCCACGTAGTCGACTGCGGTTCACGTCCCAGACATGGTGGCTTAAAACTCACGCCGGGCGCGTGTGCGTGCCCAAGATCCCGAGAAGAGAATGGAGGAGAAGGGATTGCGGCGTGACCATCTCCCCTGGGGGGTGATTTCTCGCTTTCTGTCTCTATGTCTCTCTGTCTGGCGAGCGCACGCACCCTATAGCAAAAACCTCTCAAAAAAAAAAAAAGATATACATATATATCTTGAGATATGTATCTATAGATTTATCTATATACCACAGATGTTATCTACAGATATAAATGTACACCTTTTACACAGATTTGAGGACTTCCTTTTAAATGGTAGAACAGTGGAGAACTTCTAAAAATATCTACCCTTTATGATGTAACATGCTTTTTCCTTTAAATCCAGTAATTATGAGAAATCTTTTTGTTATAAGACTCCAACTAGAAAGAAGTAAAAATATCTATGTGCTACATAGTTTCTTATTCAAAATAAGGTTGCTGAATCCCAGAGGGGTAAAACAAAAAATATATATATACATATATATATGTATATATATACACACACACACACACATACACTTATTTATCACTAGAAACTGTACATGACTAAACAGAAGAATATCAGTGAAGAAATTGCCACTCCATCTCAGCCACTAAAATGTTAAACAGCTGGGTATATTTAAGGGGATAGCTTTCTAATCTTTCATGATGAAAGAATATTGTAGGCTGTCCTGTGAAGCAGGCCCATCGCCACTCATCACTGTTCTAGCCTTTTCTCTTTGCAGATTAATGGTCGATCCCAGGAAACAACTACCTCATTCTCTTGCTCATATTAGTCTTTCTCTAAACACATACAACTGTGTATTTGAGAATTCCAAGTGAAAACTGTCTACCACACTGTGAAAAGGCTGCAAACAAAAGAGCCAGAAGTGAGAAATCAGAAGAGCCAAGAATCTTGTCAAACTGCATTGGCATTTCTCCGAATGGGAACAAAACTGCTTTTTGTCCTTTTGGCAAAGTTCTTGTCATGTTCATGACAGAGGAGACTGCTTCTTAGCAGGAGAAAAGGCTCAGTGAGCTCAGTGAGATCACATTTACTTAAGCTATTTCTTCTCTCATTCAACACAGGGTCTCAGCCTGAAGGCACTGGAGCTTCCAGGACTATAGGGAATCCACAAACCTCTGGAAATTATACACAATATTTTATGAGCATGTTTCATTACACTTCAATTTTTCTTAATGGCCATACCATAAGATTTCATAAAAACAAAAATCTTTTAGAACTTCATTAGTTTTATGGGTGAATTCCAAACAAATGTTTCTTATAATGAGTTTTCTCCATAGCAAACCATGTATGTTTAATTTATGGGGGCAGGGGAGTTCTAAATGCCAAGACCTGAGAAGAGGAAAACGAATATAAAAGAATTATAAACCAAATAAATGATGAAATGGAAACTCAAAAGAGTTCAGAAATTACCACTTTAAAGAGTAACCTTTAGGGATCAGCAGATGGTGTAACAGGTGCATCAGTAGATTCCCACATAGTAGACCACAGTTTGAGTACCGGACTCAGTGGCTTAAACATACGCCAGATGCGTGTACATTCATGCCCAAGATCCTGAGAGGAGAATGGGGGAAAAGGGACTGCGGTGTGGCCATCCCCCCTGGGGGGTGATTTCTCACTTTCTGTTTCTCTATCTCTGTCTGTCTTTCTGGCAAGTGTGCAGGTCCTATAACAAAAATCTCTCTTAAAGAATAATCTTTAAAGGATAACCTTAACTGATTTTCGAAATGACGTGAAACAGAACGGCCAGTGGCTTGGTGGTTAAGCTGGTTGGATCCCACATACCCGATTGTTGCAGTTTGAGTTCCAGACCTGGTGGCTTGGGAAATATGCTGAAAGTATGTGCATGCATGCCCAAAATCTCAAAAAGAGAATAGAGGAGAAGGAATTGCATCATGAACATTCCCCATGGGGGCTATTTTATCACTTGCTCTCTTTCTCCTCTCTTTCTCTCCAGCAAATGTACCCACCCTCTGGCAAATTAAAAATACATACATTAATTAAATAAAATGATGTGAAATAAGACCAATGTTTTCACTTAAGTTTCTTTCTACCCATTCTTCATAAAACATATTTACCTACACCAGACTTCGTTACTACACATTATTCTTCTCAAGCCTGTGGTTAGAAATTCAAAAATCAACTTCAAGTACAGAATAAGTTTCAGCTTTGTTGTTAGAATTCAGCATTTTTTAAAAGTTCAGCAAAGGGGAAGTTCACCTCAGTCTCAAAAGAACTAATAGGATATAATACTTTATGTTGAAAAGTCATGACACGAATTTGCATAGAAAAACATAAAAAATATATCATGACTTTTCCAGCAACCTAATATTAGCCAACAATAACGCAGTAAAATTGGAAGAGTCTTGTTTTCTGCATCGTCTAGTCAAGAGCGAGTTATTCTGTAAGACAGAGGAACTTTACCTGGCTCGGAGGTCAGCCACTTGATCAGTCATCTGCCCGAGCATTTTGCAGGTTCCCAGAATCTCCCTGCGTTCTTTGCCTGCACAGAGTTCACCAACTTTTCCGGCTTCATCTAGGATCTGCCTGATGGCCTGCTCACCAGCATCCCCTAAAATAAAACGATATTCAATATCTATGGTGTTGACACATTAATTATTTAGAGAGGATACTTTACAAGTCATTTTGTTCACAAAGGAATGGATGATTTTAAACAAGTCAAGTGAATAGAAAGCAATACACCCAATAGCTAACAGCCAAACAGTGCCCTTATAACTTTAGGGTGAGGTTTCACCGCAGATAATGCTAAAAAAGATACTTAGAACCATATTCATTTAGAGATACTAATCAGCATATGGTAAGAATATGGATGATGAGGGACAAGCATTTGGCATAATGGCTATGTCGCTGGACTCCCATATAGCTGACCGTGGTTCAAGTCCTGGAACTGGTGGCTTAAACTTACACCAGGTGCATGTGCATGCCCAAGATCTTGAGAGAAGAATGGAGGAGAAGGGATTGTGGTGTGGCCATCCCCACAAGGGGTGATTTCTCGATTTCTCTCTCTCTCTCTCTCTCTGTCTTTCTGGTAAGCTCATGCGTCCTATAGCAAAAACCTCTTCAAAAAAAAAAGAATATGGATGATGAAAACATGCTCTAATGATTTAATAGTACTTGGCACCTCCAAACTCTACTAGGCTTTTCACATTCATTCACATATTAATCTAAAACTGAATAAATATTAGATTAGAAAATCCAGAAAGCCTACCTCAATAACTTATTTGTGTTTTATCTTTATATGGTTAGCTTTGATTTCCGATTCTTATTGCCATCATTATTTACTATGCCTAAGTAAGTACTTTGTTGGCAAAAATAGAAGTCTGCCCTATGGAATATACAGAAGAAAAGAGTTGTTTTTTTTTTCTTCTTTTTTTTGAGAGGTTGTTTTTGTTTGTTTGTTTGTTTTTGCTATAGGGTGCGTGCACTTGCCAGAGAGACCAAGAAAGACAGAGACAGGAGGCAAGGAATCACACACACACACCCTAGGGTGATCATACTACAATCTTTTCACCTCCATTCTCCTCTCAGGATTTTGGGCACACAGGCACACACACCCCCAGCATGAGTTTCAAGTCACCAGGTCCAAGAACCAGGGTCAGCCCCATGGGAATCCAGCACCTTAACCACTACACCACCTGCTAGCCCTGAAGAAAAGAACTTTTATCCAAAATAATTTTCATTGTGATTCAGGGAAAGGGAGAGTCAATATTTTTACAAAGAATGCCCAATTTAGCTTGATTTATCCCTCTGAGAGGTGGTACCATCTATGACCTTTATTTATTTATCTGGCATGCTCCAAAATGTTACACTGTTTATTTCAGTATTATGAGGTTATGGGAGGATTTCTTTCCTCCTTTTACTTGTTTTTTAGCTTTCTGTTATGTTTATCAGACAAACAAAACTAGAGGGTTACCTGGGGAGGCACTGGGGTCACGAAGCCAACCTTTGGCTTGGTTCAGTTTGGAGTCTATGGAGGCCAATGCTCTCTTCATGGCTTCAGTGTCCTTTTGAAGAGAAATCCCACAATTACGTTCTTTGCAAAAAATTGGGATAACAAGATACAAAGACAGAGAAGAAGTTATGGCATGAGCACATAGTAATTATGGTAGTCCTACAACTGCCTTGAAAATATTCTCATCACACCACAATTCTTATTTCTGTCAAAACGCAGCATCTCTTGCATGCAACTCTAGTTAATTCTATTTTACTTCCCAGTATCTCACTTGCTAGAACTGTGAAAATTGGCAAAACTGTTCAAACCAAAAGATGCTGAACGTCTTCAGAACACGCCTTTGTCATCACATGCCTCATTGTCAGCCTTTCCACTAGTCAACTTTCATCTACTGCAGCCTTGCCAAAGCCCTTCCAGTTTCAGGGAAGCCTCATTAGTACGTGGTGCAACAATTCATGTTCTTTTGCATCTTGTTTTGAAATGTACACACACACACACGCACACACACACACACACACACACACACACACTGGATGGTATTTCACTGTATTTAGTTAATCTGAAAAACTTGTAATTACTGGTTGGAAACAAATCTTAAAAATGTTAATCTAGCAATTTAAGGTTAATTCTACAAATAAACCACTAAATGTAGTAAGAGAAAAAATGCATTTTTCTGGCCTTCCCTGTTACTCCTCATCCTCATCCTTAGTTCTTTTGCATCCCTAACTGAAAGAAGAAGCAGGATAAAGTAAGCGGGTCTCAATTTATTGTTCACAACCAGGATTCATGATGACTTGCTTAAAACTAATATAAAATCTCCTCCAAGGATACAGCATGCAACTAAAACAATGGACTAATCACTTCTAAAATATACATTTTTTTTTAAGTTTTTAATACAAAAAATGCAGGAACAATAAAACAAACTATCTACGTGTCCATCTTCAGCACTGGCTGACCATGTCATAAATCTCTATTTGACATTGTAAAAGACAGCCTTTCTCCTTTTTCTCTAAGAAACTGACTCTTACAGAGTCAATTAAAGCCTAGAGTTAACCCTAAAACTCTAGGCAATGTCCTAGAATCCTAACTTTCTTCTGTTTTCAATTGCGCAGAACTGGGGTTCTTAAAGGTGTTGCATCACCACTTTTCCACACGAGGGCACCAGGAGCATCCCCACTTCAGATTCAAAAGGAAACCTAGCACTAGCACATTATAATAAGCACTTGTAGCACTCATAGTTAGGGTTAAGATCAGCAGCCCAATGCCAGCTTTTCCAATGACAGAACTTTTCAAATTCCACCTATTTAAATGACAGGAATCTCCTTCCCCCTCTAATCAGATACAGACTGTTCTGTTCTAACATTGGCTATCTGAGGCTCTTAATGACAGAGTCTCAGCAACAGCAATAAAAAAGAAATAAACTACTTTAAAAAATGGAAATGAAAACATTTTTTATCAATTTTTATGGAATTATAGTAAGTATTGATAAAAGGCAGGGTCTTAGGAGAATCTTTTTCAAAATACATCTGTAATTAATACAAGTAGATAAGTGATAGTTTTTAAAGTGCTTTGATTCTCAAAAGATTTAAATAAAACTACTCACCTTTGCCACCACAGTTTACATTAATTTGTAATTCAAAAGTCATGCAAAGGTCAATGGTAACTGAATCTCAAATCAGCAAGGCCCAAATCAATGTTTTAAAGAGTCTTAGACAACTCTCAACCCCCTAGGTGATGTGGAGAACCTCCAAGGTCTGACGCGTGGAGTATAACACAAGTTGTTTAATTTCAGTTTAAAAAAAAAAATCACACTCTTACTTTGGAAATCTGTGTATATCCTGGAGAGGAGAAATTATGTCAATGTTAAACTATTAAATTTTAAATCTCTTAATAATAATTTCCCTAATTTATTTTCAATGGGAAAACCAATAGATATTAATTACATTTCAAAAACCTAAATTCAAAGTAAACTAAATCAGAAATTGTTTAGTGTCCATGCTATTAGTGGGCCAGACCTGTGCCTGTGATTAGTGGAATGGGATCCCCATGGCACACTTTGAATCTCAGTCTTAGAGTCTTGAAAAACACGTTGGGTACATGTTCATGTGTTCCCATAATCGCAACAGGATAGAAAAATGGAAGAGAAGGGATTACAGCATGACAACACCCCACTAGGGGTACTTTCTCCCTTTCTCTCTCTTTCTCTCTCTGGTGAGTGTATGCAACCTTTGACAAATTAAAAAAAAAAAAAAGGCTATTTTTACTAAAATTAATTTTGAGCATTTCCTGCATATAAGGTTGTTTTAGTCATTTCTTTCCCTCATTACCTCATTGAACCTCAAATTTAAATGCAATGGAATTTATGACCAGTCCTGTAGCACAGTGGTTAAGCCCTGTGCATGGAGAGCCAGATCCCACATAGCAGACCACAGCATGAATCCTGGCTCCATTGGCTTATAAAACATGCCAGATACAAATGTGTGCATGCCCTAAATGGGTTGCCCTGATGGGTTGGAGAAATGGAGGGAAAACAACTGTAGCTTAGTCACACCCACTGAGGGGGTGCTTTCTCTCTCTCCCTCTTCCTAGTGAATTCACACACCCTCTAGCAATTAAAAAAGAGAGAGAGAGAAGATTTTTTGAATGTAATTTAGTATTATAAATTAAGAAACTGGGGACCAACAGATGGCATAATGGCTATGTCGCTGGACTCCCACATAGTCAACCACGGTTCAGGTCCCAGACCTGGAGGCTTTAAACTCACATTCCCAAGAGGAGAAATGATTGTAGCATGGCCATCCTCCATGGGGGCGGGGAGTGGGAAGTTATTCCTCTCTTTCTGTCTCTATCTCTCACTTTCTCTCTGGCAAGTGCACATGCCCTATGCAAAAATCTCTCTAAAAATAAAAAAAATTAAGAAACTAGGACCCTGAGCTGACTCTGTGGTGCAGTGGTAATGCACTGCTCAGAAGTCGGATTCCAAATGGCAACTGCTGTTCGAATCCCTAGGCACGAGTGCTCAGAATCCAACTGGTCGGAAGACTATAGGAGAAGGCTTGTGGCAAGGCCAGATCCTATAGAAGCTGCTTCTCTCTGCCTTTTATTTTCATGTGTGTACACGCATACTCTATCATGAATAAAGAAAAACAACTAAAAAAAAAAAGCAGAAACAAAGACTCACTCCTAAAAAACCAATGTGATCTCTGGTTTGTTTAATCTGATCATCACTTTAGATCAGATGAAATTGAAATTTCTTTTTCTTTTGCTAAAAAGAGTTACTAAAGATTCCAGTAACTTTCTACAATAGTCAGCAAATATCTGCCTTGTCAATTTTGGCTTTCATTAATACTGCATAGAAAATAAGCTCTAGAAATCAAATTCAAGATCTTCACTAACATAAATGACTGCTTTTATTCTTCAATGCCCAGAAATGATTTGAAACACAGTGAAAAAATTAGCTTTGCTCTATTCAGCATCCTCAAAAATCACTTCTTTTTTTTTTTTCTTTCGAATAAAGCTCAAACGGCTACTGCACTGCCAGGAAAGAATATGATTCTCAGGAAGTGAGTAATTTACTCCTGAGTGGGAGCTGTGACAACATCAAGAAATTAAAACCGAGAGATGTTCATTTTCCCCTAAAAGGAATCAATGGCAAATTTAGAATGAAGCTGCATTTTAAAAATGGGAATTTCAATGACTTATTGAAGCTTTTTTTTGGTTTTTCTATAGGGAATTTGTATTTGCCAGACAGAGAAAGAGAGAAATTACCCCTGGTGGTGAGGGGGGTGGCTACACGATAGTCCCTTTTCTTCCATTTTTCTCTAGGGATTCTGGGCAAACACACACATGTGTCCAGCTTGTTTTCAGGTCTCCAGATCTGGGATTCTCAACTGCAACATCAGCCATGTGGGATCCAGCCACCTTAACCACCACAGCTGGATCAGTTATCAAAAGGTTGTTTTTTTTAATTATTTTGTTTTATTTATTAATTCGTTTTATTTTAATTTGACCAGAGAGAGAAAGAGAAAGAGAGAAGAGAGAGAGAAAGGAGAAAGCAAGTCACCAGGTCCAGGACTTGAACTATGGTTGGCCATGTGGGAGTGTCCAGCACCTTAACCACCATACCACCTGCTGGTTTCCAAAAGTTTTTAATAGAATAAAATTTAGACAATTTCAAATTTAAAACAGTCACTAAAAAGCCCACTTGAAATTCTTTCTGGAACACAACCGGATATAAGTATCATTTAAACACAATATATTTCAAAGTCACATCTGGAGTGGGCAGGTGGCACGGTGATTAAAGGCGCTAGATTCCCACTCAGCTGCCCATAGTCCTGGACCTAGCAGCTTGCTTTCTCACTTTCCCTTTCTCTCTCTCTCTCTGTGTTTCTCCCTGATCTAATAAAAAAGGCAATAATAACAAATGGAATCAAATAAATTAAATAATTATTTAAAGAAAAAAAAAAGTCATAGCTATTAAAAACAAAATTATCCATGGGGACAGATATTTTGGTCTCCTAAGAATTTCCTATGTGTTTCTTTTAAAGTACATATTTATGTTGATATAACAGAATTCTGTCATGAGAAACATAGTGAGTATACAAACAGTGGATCTAATACAAATGAATTCACTTAACCACAAGGACTAGAAATCAACTTGGAGATATTATTTATAAAGGATAAAATAATCATAATCCTGTGGTCAACCACACTTTGTACCACAAAACATTTTGTTAAGCCTGGTCATGTAAGTCTAAATACCTTGGGTATGAAATAGAAGATTTAAAATAATTGAACCTTCAAGTGAGTACTTTTCTCCATAAAAACTCAAATGTGGGGAAAAGAAACCTCTCCACCAATTTCTTAGTTGTCTTTTGATGGGTTTTATTTGTTTTTTGTTTGTTTGTTTGTTTGTTTTAATGTACATAAAAATACCAGGTCTAGTTATATATCTTTGGGACAGCTGGCAATGGTCTATCTGGTTCCCACTGTTATGGTCCTTTTTACCATAAAGCTCTTAGGAGTTCAAGTTTTAAATGAAAAATGCAGTGCCTTGGCACTTTTCCTCACATACCAAAAGGTGGAAGAACAATGTAAAAGAACTCCTTTTAACATGTGTCTCCAGGAACTAAGGCACTCCTAAAACTGAATATAGATTTTGGCCCGAGGAATACTAGTGGGGGCTGGCAGGTGGCTTGGTGTTTAAAGGTGCCAGGCTCCCACATGGCTAACCATGGTTCAAGTCCCAGACCTGGCAGCTCGAATGCTCAATTTCCTTCTCTCTCTCTCTCTCTCTCTCATTCTGTCTTTCTCTGGTCAAATTAAAATAAATAAATAAATGGATAAAGTTAAATAAAATAATTATTAAAAAAGAAACACTAGTAAATAATTCTGAAAGATTATTAGGAAAGTGAAGTCCTGCAATCTCATGCTCTTGAAAATTTTAAATATGGGGAGTAAGGACCCCTTTTCTGTCACTGCCCAACATACTTTTCCTTCTTCCACTAATACTTCCTTTCATACCCCATTCCACTTTTGACAACATTCTGAACCCCAAATCAATGTTTTAAGGAAGATGTTTCTGTAGAGAATAGAGTGGGCAGTAAAGCACGAACTTATAAACTACATTTAAACAAGAGATAGTTGTCGGGAGACCAGCAGTTGGTATAATGGCTATGTCACTGGACCCCCATGTAGTCAACCACGGTTCAAGTCCCAGACCTGGTGGCTTAGACTCACGCAGGGCACGTGTGCAGACATGCATAAAATCACAGGAGGAGAATAGAGGAGAAGGGATTGCGACATGGCCATCCCCCCTGGGGGGTGATTTCTCGCTTTCTATCTCTCTGTCTCTCTCTGTCTTTCTGGCAAGTGCTTGTGCCCTATACCAAATACCTCTCAAAAGAAAAAGAAAAAAAAAAAAAAAAAACAGAGATAGTTGTCTAGTTCTAAGACTTAGGCAAGTTCCCTGGCCCTCAGTTTCTTTCTTTCCTTCTTTTTCTTTTTCTTTTCTTTCTTTCTTTCTTTTTTTTTTTTTTTTTTTTTTTTTTTGGGGGGTTTTGCTTTAGGGCGTTTTTTGAGAGGTTTTTGCTATAGGGCGCATGCGCTTGCCAGAAAGACAGAGAGACAGAAAGCGGGATGTCTGGTCCTCAGTTTCTCATCTCAAAGAAAACCATCCTAGCTCTAAATATCTATACCATCTATGTTGGAATCAAATGTAACAACTAAAGATAATGTAGAACAGGCTGGCCCCTTAGCTGAGCAGTTAAGGGAGCAAGATACCACATGGCCAGCCATGGTTCAAATCTTGGCCCCAGCAGCTTGAAAAAAATATGCCAGCACATGTATATGCATGCTCAAAATCCATATGGGAAGGAGGAATGAAGGAAAAAGGACTTTGGCATGACCACGCCCATGGTGGGATGCACATTCTCTCTCTCTCTCTCTCTCTTTCTCTCTCTTTCTCTCTCTCTCTCCCCTACCCCCGCTCCTCCTTTGACTGCTAAGTATATACACCCCTGGCAATTACATTAAAAAAAAAAAAAAAAGAAGAAGAAGAAGATAACTTAAGATCAGAAGGAAAACATAAATTCCTTTAAAGTTTTGAGATTTTCTCTTACATGGGGGGGGGATGAGGGTGATAAAATATCATAAATGTCTGAAATAATAGTTACATCTCAAACTCCTAGAGACAAATCTTTCATTTTCTTAGGTGCTAAAACAAAACACTAAAACACTCATAAAAAGCTCACATAAAACTTATTTTTTAAAAGTCCAATAAAAATCAACCCTTAAATCCCAATGGTTTGCAGTAAGGGCTAGTATTACATGTCTGCATATATTAACCAATAATTCCTTCTTTGGTAAAGTATAGTAATCTTCTGCACTAGACATCTGAATCACTCACTACATTTACCCACCACCAGCCTAGGACCACAGCAGGAGCAGATACACCACAGGAACTGAGTAACAGTATTTAATGACTCAAGGTGCAGAGCTGCAGGATAGTCTATGTAGAGCTGAAAAAGTCTTAGCAGGAACATGTATTTCCATTTTATCTCACTTCCTCTTAAGTCTCAACCAAGATACAAATTTTAAAAAGATAAAGTACTACATGTATAAAGAGTGGAACTAGGGGACCAGCAGTTAGCATAACAGCTATGTCGCTGGACTCCCACGTTGTCGACCACGGTTCGAATCCCGGACCTGGCGGCTTAAACTCACACCGGGCATGTGTGCGTGCATTCCCAAGATTCCGAGAGGAGAATGGAGGAGAAGGGATTGCGGTGTGGCCATATCCCCTGGGGGGTGATTTCTTGCTTTCTGTCTCTCGGTCTCTCTCTGTCTGTCCAAACGCCCATAGCAAAAAAACCCCTCCAAAAAAAAAAAAAAAAAAAAAAAGAGCGGAACTAGAACTGTGTTCAATTCAGATTTTTTTTTTTGATTCATAATGTATTCCCAGGAAAAATGCTAACTTGCTTTTTAATTATCACTATAAAACACTTTTTGATTTATGGAAGGGATAATTTTTCTTTCAAAATAAAGAAAGTGTTTAAAGTCAATTTTAAATTTGTAAATCTGCAATTTGATTGTAGTTATAAAAGGTAAAACACTCGGTTACTACATTGCTTCCTGAAAATTTTAACTTATTCGGCAAGACGCACTTTTACCAAGAATTTTTTCACTTACTTTCTTCCCCACTTTTCTAGAGGAATCATCACTTTCCAGAAGAATACTGCATCATTGGGGAAGCATGAAACAAGTATGGTAAGACAAGGTTAATTATTTATTGGTAGGGGCAAGAGGAGGTGAAACACTATGCATTAAACAGAATGGAAACGTGGTGGTCAGTCAGACAAAAACGTCTGATTAATTCACTGCTTACACGTGAGCAATGAAGATGTATAATGCTAATTATCTGAAAAATAATTACCTATTTCCACTTCCAAGATAATTTTTGTTTCCTAAGTAGTTTTCTAATAAGCACAACTATTCTTAAGTGGTGAGTAGAGTGGATGGGACAGAGCTGGAAGTGAGACTTGTCATGTCTATCTTTCATAGCATTCTGATTTTGAACTAGGTAACAAAAGCAAAATTAGGTTAGAAAAATAAACATTTTTTGGTTAGTTTTGATGATATCATATACTTAGCTTCTTGTGGCTGAACTAATTTATGTACTTTCATTCCTGATAAAGTCAGTTGTGCAGCATCCTAACAAACTGATTTCCTGCCAGATCAACTTCAGCTGTGAGCTATGAGACTGCACTTGGTGAGGATCAGGTCTATTTCCCTTGTATTTCCCATGAGTGCATAATACCAGTCCAGAAAAATTCAACTGACCATCTTTTCTTAAAAGAAGAAGCAACTGGGCCAGCAGGCAGAATGGTGGTTAAGGCACTGGGTCCCACATGGCCAACTCTGAGATTTGCGTTCTAAGTCCAGTGACTTGAAAAATACACTGGGTACATGTGCATGTGTGCCAAAAATTCCAAGAAGAGAATGAAGGAGAAGGGATTGCAGGATGGCCATCCCCCTGGGCGGTAATTTCTCACTTTCCCAGTCTAGCTGTCTCTTTCTGGCAAATGCAAATGCTCTACAGCAAAAATCTAAAAAATAAGCAGCAATTCTTGATGGCACTTTCACAAAATAAAGCTCAGTAAAGATTACTTACTAAATCGTGGATAACTTTTCTTCAAAAATATACTAAGCTTAAACCCTTATTGCTTTTATTACTTTCTCATTTACTAGAAGCAGAGGAAAGAGGTTAAGAAAACATGAGGTCAGAGAGAACTATGACTGATTCACGGCTTAGACAGCAAAACAAGCAGTGAGGTATGGACTGCAGTTAAGAAAAATTTTAGATACATTTTATTTCTTTTTCCTTCTGATTTTGATGTCTGGGATTAATATGAAGGAGAGGTGCTTCATTTAAACTCTCTAACCTATTCATTTTCATTATGGTTTAAAATCTAAATAATGCATCTCAGGGTCCAGATGATGGCTCAGCAGTAAAACACAATGCTCTACAAGACAATACCCCCATGGGAAGGTTCCTGGTTCAAGAACAAACACCTCCCTGAGTACAATGGACATACACTTGCCTATGATCTGGGGCTATGTGAAGCCTGGGGGTGTATCTTGGCATTAAGACCCCTTTGGAGGTTTCTCTCCCTGCCCCTTTTTCTGTTTCTTTTTCTCTTGCTCATGGAAGAAGTAAGTAAGTAAACCTTAAATAAATAAATAAATAAAGCATCTCCAAAAGCCAAATTTCAGAGTCAGCTTGTTAGACTGCAGGAGAGGCAATTATAGAGATGTCTGTCAGTCTTCTTCCTTAACAGTAGGGTCTATGGGTTCACTCAGGGGGTCACCAGCTACCTGGGGAAAGCTGTTCCTCAAATGAAATCAGTGAGAATGACCAAGTCAAAAAAGTTCTCAGAAACCTGCTCAAAGAAATCAAAGTACCTACCAAACATTAAAAAGCTAGATGTGGCTTTTCTTTCTGTCTTCCCCAAAGAAATAGTTCCATATGGGCCAGAGTCCAACAGTCTGCTCAGCACAGCCCAGAGTCCCACATTAAATCACATTCTGAGGCATATTCGAGCACAGTGTTACATACCAGCACACAGAATAAGGCATGGCACACAGCACAAGAAAACCTCACAGACATGCTTTTTCTCTAATTAAGCAAAAAAAAAAAAACACTAAAGGGTAAGAGAAAGCTTACCTTCTAAATGTGAGAAAAAGAATAAAACAAACAAGAGAACAAAAAAAGATGCATAAAGAAGTCATAACAGGGAAGTGAAAGTTATCAAGTATGTAAAAGCAAAATTAAATAAATATCAAAGATTTAAAATTATTTTACCACGTAGATTTAAAATACAATCTTAAAACCTATTCAAAAACAGCATATCAATGAGAAAATGCCTCTGTAAATAAATCCATAGTTAAGATAAGGAGACTAATTTATTCTGTGTAGTTAAATTAGCTTTTTCGGCAACAAATGAAAGGGCTAGTGATTTAGGTCACAGCTTTGAGCAGACCTAATACATGTACTGATGGACATAGTCTATTGAGCACTAACGGACGTCATCTTACACAATCTCCTTTTTAGTCTGCTACCAGCTTGCTAGGTGGCCCTGAAGGCAACATTTGGGACATAACAGTGAAGCCAGATCCTAGATACCTTGTGTCCCCCACTGCCTGCATCTTGGGTTCCAACAAAAAAAGTAGAAAACCAAATGTGTCTGTTCCCCCAGACCTGGAAGCTTTGTTCACAGTCACTACACAGGGAGAAGCAGTTCAGACCAGCAGCAACACAAAACCACCACAAATAGGCTCTCAAAGGAATCCACCAATTCCTTTGGAGTTCAGGAAGAGATTCCAAAGGAATGAAGGAACCCATTAGCCCACCTAGCAAATCTGAAGAATAGTATTTTAATTGAAATTTCCTTAAAGAAATTAAATGATCAAGAGACACATCTAGAAATACCAAGTTTCCTCTGTAGATTTCTCTGAATCAAAGGTTTATTACAGAAAAGCTTTCCATGAAGGTCAGAATTACAGACACATTCATGTAATTACAAGCAGATTTACACCCCATAAAAGGGAGGACTCCCACCCAGGAGAATATACACACCCCGATTCCTCCACTGCCCTAACCCATGAGACTCTAGTCTGAAGGAAAACACACACATCTCAGCCTTTAACCAATATTACTCCATATACCTATTTTTTAAGAGATTTCAAAAAATCATGGGAAAAAACAGAATTAAAATTAGAGTTTATTCTGGTGTAAAAAAAAATCGTCGTGTGGTCTTTTCACAATATACATTTCACATGTACTTCTTGAAGACCCCTCATATTTGTACTACCTTGAAACAGAGAATATTTGTAAAGACAAAGGCAGTAAATAACCCATGAAATAAAAGTAAATAAATTATTTTCATAATACAAGTATTCTCATGCTACACACAATTACAAGAGAAAATGTGTGACATGTGGCAATCCAAACCCCAGGAAGGGAGAGTATGGGATTCTGTTTATTTCTCCTCCAATAATACTTACCTTGCTAGCCCAGGCATCTTCATCCCAAGAAGTGAGTTGTAATACACGAATGATCTCATTAATTTCAGCACTCATCTTTTCTACAGTAAAATTGCGATTTTTCAAAGCTTCTTCTATTCCTTGGTTTTTTGAGTTCTTAGTTGTTACAAAAATCTTCATAGCTGCAAAAATAAGCAAAAGATCAGAAACTGAGCTTAGACTATAATCATGCTGTATAACAGAATTCACTCAAGATGTTTCACATTTTGAACATATTTTGGGCAGGAGTTATTTTGTTGTTGTTGTTGCTATAATGCATGTGTAATCTCTAGAGAAAGAGAAGGAATGTGAAAAATCACCCTACAGAGGGATTGGCCACACCATGAGGCTTCTCCTCCAGTCTTTTCTCGGGATTTTGGGTACACATACATGTACGCTTAGAATGATATTAAGACCACCAGGTCCAGGACTCAAACCACACAACCAGTCATAATGAATCCAGTGCCTTAACTTCCACACCACCTGGTAGCCCTTGGGCAAAATCTTAAAAAAGAATATATAAACATCGCAAGTCTACAAATAAAGTTCTAGTATCAACAACCACTGTAAGAAAATTCAAGGTGTAAAATATTACCACAACATGATTAGGAAACTAATTTAACATGCATATACTGATGATTTATTTACATTCACAAATATATCTAATATCCTTTTACATCATTTATCCTGACCCCCAGTACATGTATAAGGTCAGCTCAAACACTGGCTCCATTCACTATAAACCTAATGGGTCATAATGAGGGACCAGCAGATGGTGTAGCAGTTATGTCATCATACTCCTACTGCGGTTTGAGTCCTGGACCCGGTGGCTTAAACTCACGCTGGGCACATGAGTGTGCATACCCAAGATCCCAGGAGGAGAATGGAGAGGAAGGGATTGTAGCGTGACCATCTCCCCTGGGGTTGATTTCTCGCTTTTTGTCTCTCTGTCTTCCTCTGTCTCTCCGGTGAGCATGTGCACCCTATATAACAAAAATTTCTCCAAAAATAAATAAATAAAAATTAAAAATAAACCTAATGGGACTGTGAATGGATAAAACTGTGAATGGAATAGCCTGTGAATAAAACTATGAGTGGAGTATCCTGTGGTCCCCAATCCCAGCAGAAGAACTCAAAGTACTATATTTATCTTCCAGGATTTCTCTTAACATGTAGCAGGGACTTTCTAACCCCCAAAAGTAAAAAAGAAAAATAAGAATGATAATATGGAACAATGGAAAAGGAGATTATACCCCCATAAAATAATTTATATTTTATAACAAAGATTAATTACCATTTTATTGAGTTACTGAAACTAGAAACAAGTTTTCTTCCCAACAACCTTCTGATAAGTAGAACAGCTGACTTCAAAACATATTTCCCATGGGACTTATAAGAGTCTACTTATAAATATTTATTTCCTAGTTCGTGTAAGGGCTTCTGTACTCCCACACTCAGATCTCCCTTTTTTAGCTGCTATCTGAAACATCAAAGCAGGTAGCTGAGGGTCACACCTTGACATGCCTTAAGAGATTTTTAAAATAAAGCTGCCTTGGGACCAGCAGATGTCATAATGGTTACATCGTTGGACTCCCACATGATCGATTGCAGTTGAGTCCCAAACCCGGTGGCTTAAAACTAACACCAGGCATGTGTAGATGCGCAGCCAAGATCCTGAGAGGAGAATGGAGAAATAGAGACTGAGGCATGGCCATCCCCTCTAGGGAGTGATTTCTTGCTTTCTGTCACTCTGTCTCGTTCTGTTTCTCTGGTGAGCACATGTGCCCTATAACAAAAATCTCTCTTAAAATAATAAAATAAAGCTGCCTCTAAGACTTGAACATAACTTAAGCTTTAAAATAATGATTTATTTAATTTAATTAATTTATTTATTATTTGAAGAGAGAGAAAGTAAGCCACCAGGTCTGGAACTTGAACGGAGTCAGCCATAGGGGAGTCTAGTGCCTTAACTACCATGACATGGCAACAAAGTAGCAAAGGAAGTTGAACCTCATTAGAGTTTAGAACATGCTAACATTTTTTTTTTCTTTATTCAGGAGAGAAGTGTATACATGCACATATGAGAGATAGGGAGAGAAAACTGAGAGAGAGGATCACCCTCTACAGTTCCGTTCCCACTGCAATCTCCTTCCTGAAGTCTTCTAGTCTGTTAGATCCTGGGCACTTGAATGCATGCTTTGCATATTTTACGCTGACCAGGTCAAGGATTTGAACAAGTGTCATGTGGGATCCAGCTTCTTTGGAGCAGTCCATTACTGCATGCTGCAGAGCCAGCCCCTAACATTTATTTTCCCTGCAAAATAAAAAGAGTCAAGAGATACCTGAAATAAGAACTGGAAGCAACTCTTTCACTGTATTCATTGAGTTCACCAACATCACTCGATGCTCCTGGTGAGTCAGCTCCTGCTGTCGCTCATCAATCATCTTGGCCATCTTAGTCATTCCTGGAGCACAAGAAAAAATCGTACAGAATGAGTAGTGAAATAATGCAGAATACGGCTTTCTCAGCCTTAATTATGAAAGTCCAAATTGTCCACTTATTGAAACAACACTGAATTCAAGCATTTATGCAATTTCATTCTTTACAATGAAAGAAATTGTTAAAAGTAAACCATAAATGTGATGTACTTTTCATGTTTAACATAATACACTCAAAAATACTAATAATACTGAGATGAATAAATACATATTTCTAAAATTCACAAGTGGGGGGAAAATATTTTGCCAGGCTACTATTGGTACAGATTTCATGCTGTACATCTGGCTACTGGGCTATGCTATGTAAGAATTTCACATGAGCCTAGTACTGAATCAAGCAGATGAAAAAAGTTTTAAGAAAGACAATAATGTGTTTTGTTTTCATCTTTATATTTTCTGTACTTTCCAACTTGTCCAAAATAAGCTTGTGCTACTTTTATAGTTAGAAATGAATAGAAATATTACAAAAATAATCATGGTGGTGACAGTGTTTGAAAACATCTGGTGCTTTGGAATCAGCCTCCTAAGCATTTTTTGTATACTTTGGCTATTATTCAAAGGCATTATGAAATTCTCTAAGCCTTTCATTTTTAAATTGCTTCTATGATTTCTGAAATTGTCTCAGACTATCAAGACCAAAGGGAGGCAAATAGGTAGGGCAGGCTCTGCTTCACCCAGAATGTCTTTATTTTGTTTTTTTATATGCTGGAATTTTAAATGCCACTTAGAGAAATAAAACACTTTTCTAGTGCTATAAAAAAGTCTAAAGATACTGCTGTAAAGGTATCAAAGAAAGGTGATCTTAAATGATGACTTAGAGAAATTCTTAACTGCCTTAAGTTTATATTATAGAACAACAACATTGAGACCTCATAAAAATACTGCTAATTTAAAATCAACATTTCACATAAGACAAAATCATTTTGTAAGGTAGTAAACTCTTAAGTTAATCAAGTTGATCATCTAATGTATCTTGTCAATGGTCTCATTAGTATTTTAAGAACCTTCAAGTTCATGTTTTGTGTCTATAACATCAAAAGCTGGCCTCTATGTATTTTGAATACTTAATACTCGGATGCCTACACAATCACTTCAAAATAAGATTTAATCACAATGGCTCTTCTCTCCTTCTAGGTCTGATTATATTATGCAGTCTTGGGCTAGGCATGAATCCATAATAGTAGGCAGGCTAATTAACAGGCTAAGAGGTCATAAAAAGCTACAGGCCAGCTGGCAGACAGTGAAGGAACGTTGTGTAATGAGGAATGAAGAGTCAGGATTCAGGGTGGCCTCCAGTATTACAGCAATAGAAAAGTATTTCCTACATTCCTCAGCCACACTTGCAATGGCTGGTTAAATTCATTAGATAGGACTAGGATTTTTAGAAAGCAGGTTCAAACTTCAGAGACAATGACATCCCCTCAATAGAAGCACAAGTATCAGCTCCAACAATGGAGTATAGACACCTACCTGAAGGCCCAATGCATCGCTACCTATCTTCTGCAAAGAGGATGAAGTATGTATGTTTTCCTTTTTGTGTAACATGGACAATCCATGAAAATCTTAATTACAAAAGTTGAATATGACTAACCTGGCCCAAGATTCTTTGTGTAAGTGACCAAATCTTCCATAGTCTCCACCACTTCTGCCACCGTAAGATATTCCAAAATGCCTTTGCAAACTCTAATAATTTTACGAACCTGAAAATATATTTCAGAATATCTGGTCAAGTGAAGGACAATAAATAGAAAATACAGCCATACAGATGTATAGCTATTCAATATTTCATAATCCTAAATAATCATCAGTCTTCCATTATCTTTTTTTTTTTTTTTTTGAGAGATTTTCACTGTAGGGCGCGTGCGCTCGCCAGACAGACAGAGAGAGACATAGAGACAGAAAGCGAGAAATCACCCCCCAGGGGGGATGGTCACGCCGCAATCCCTTCTCCTCCATTCTCCTCTCGGGATCTTGGGCACGCACGCACACGCGCCCGGTGTGAGTTTTTTTAAGCCACCGGGTCCGGGACACGAACCGCAGTCGACTACGTGGGAGTCCAGCGACATAGCCATTATGCTAACTGCTGGTTCCCAGTCTTCCATTATCTTTTAAGACTAGGCTTTCTGTCTGGGAGAGGTCTACATTGGCCTCAGTTTGCCTACCTCAGCCTCGTCGAAGGTAAGGAGCAGGTCTGATGTGCCAGAAAGGATGCCTCTTGACCCATCAATTAGATAATCTCGAGCAGGCACTGAGTAGGGATCTGATTGAAGCATCTGGGCTGCCTGGACAAGCTTAGTACAAGCATTCTCAACCCTATGGGGAAGAACTTGGGTTAATTCACTGGCAGAACAAAGCAGAAAAATATCACATGCAAATGCAAGGAATGTAAATACTTAAAGATTTATAATTTTTTCCTACATGGAAAATAGCCAAGATCAATTGTTAATAGGACCTATGCTTTTAGAATTTAAAATTTACAGTTAAAGGTAGCACATTCATTCAATGTACTAAGCCCTTGTTCTTCATTATTTCCTGGCAGTAAAAAGTGGGGAGAAAAATGTTACTTTAAGATGCTGTATCTCTGTAACTCCTTTGTCTCCTTATTCCTCCCCACCTTCAACACACTTACATTAAAAGACAGTACACAAAGAACCGAAATTCTTGATAGCATTTTAAGATTTAACACCTGGAAATAAAATGCCAAAGCACTATGTTAACTGAAATTTAATAACTAGAAAAAAAGGAACAGAAGGAAATACACAAAAAAAAGTATGAGATAATGCATATAGTTCTCATTCATCTGGTTAAATGGATTTGTTTGACAAATCTATTGGGTGATCTGAAAATACTCCTATAAGACTATGCTGTAAATTAAAAAGTCGCTGGCACTACTAACTTTTTTTTTTTTTTGGAGAGGTTTTCGCTACAGGGCGCGTGCGCTCGCCAGACAGACAGAGAGAGACATAGAGACAGAAAGCAAGAATTCATCCCCCAGGGGAGATGGTCACGCCACAATCCCGTCTCCTCCATTCTCCTCTCGGGATCTTGGGCACACACGCACATGCGCCTGGCGTGAGTTTTAAGCCACCGGGTCCGGGACATGAACTGCGGTCGACTACGTGGGAGTCCAGCGACATAGCCATTACACTAACTGCTGGTTCCCACTACTAACTATTAATAACCAATTATTAACAGTTTGATATTAATATAGTTTAATATAGACCATCACATTAGTCAAGGGTTTCTATGAGTGATGGGGATGGAAGGAGTTCATTTAAAATAGAGGAAACCAAAATACATAAATCAAGTATTTCCCTGACCCTCTTGTACTACTCAAATATATTCATTCAACTATTCATCCATACAGAATTGAAAGAATATAATAGAGATCATCTCCTCTAATCTCTTATTTAATATACCCACTATGCTATCACTGAGTAACTTAAAAGATAAGAAACAAATCAAAGTTAACAGGCTAATGGCCAGCCTACAGTCATGTGAGTTACATGCTCTGGATCCCACATCACCAACTACAGGTTCAAATCCCAGACCTAATGGCTTGAAAAACACACCAGACATGTGTGTATGGATGCCCAAAATCTCAAAAGGAGGGAGAAATGGAGGAGAAGGACATGAACATTCCTCATGAGGATACATTCTCACTTCACTATCTCTCTCTCTCTGGTGAGCACACTTGTCTTCTGAAAAATTTAAAACTTAAAAGGCAGATTGGCAGGTAGCATAGTGGTTGAGGCACTGGACTCCCATATGGCTGGCCACGGTTCAAGTCCCAGACCTGGCAGCCCCAAAAAATCACAATATTTAATAAACAGATAAATAAATAAATGTTATTTAGAAAAATGTTGAAAAGCTAAGTTAAAATTACATATTCTCATTTGAAAACAAAGAAATACCACATTCAAGTAAAAGCCTACCTCACGGGTGGTTGCAAAGATCAGATACAAAAACTTCACAAGAATAAAGCATTGTTCCATTATTAATAAAATTAAACCAACACAAAAACTTCAACTAAATAAAAAGCACTGGTCATGTTTGTCATTGGAACATTGTAGGTATGTATATAAAGATATAAAAAACATGATTCTTTTTTTTGGAGAGGTTTTTGCTATAGGGCGCATGTACTTGCCAGAGAGAGATGGAGAGACAGAAAGCGAGAAATCACCCCCCAGGGGGATGATCATGCCGCAATTCCTTCTCCTCCATTCTCCTCTTGGGATCTTGGGCATGCACGCACACGTGCCCAGCCTGAGTTCAAGCCACCAGGTCTGGAAATGAACTGCGGTCAACTACATGGGAGTCCAACAACATAGCCATTATGCCAACTGCTAGTCCCATAAAAAAACATGATTCTAACTCTCAAAAAGTATACTTTAGTACACTAAGACCAAGCATATTACACAAGCATACAGGGGACTTGGGAAAGTTCGTGGAAATGGAATAAAAGTATATTTTATTTATATTTTACATAAAATTTGTATTTTTTAAATTATGTATTTTATTCATCATTATTATTATTTTTTTTTAATCTGACCTGAGAGAGGCAGAGAGAAAAAGAGAGGGAAAGTGAGAAAGCAAGCCACCCAGTCTGGGACTCAAACCACAGTCAGCCACAGGGAGACCTTAGGATACAGATCCGGGACCTTCCCACATCCTTCCCACATGGCCTCAGCATCTCAGAGTGTTGTATTACTACTGTAGGCAGCGAGTCAGTGGACATATGTTTTCATTTCTCTTGGCTATATACCTAAAATACAAGCTGCTAGTTCATATAGTTAGCTCCACGTTCAATGTTTTGAGAAAGGAGACAAGCTGCTAGTTCATAGTTAGCTCCACGTTCAATGTTTTGAGAAATTGCCAAACTGTTTTCCAATATTGCACCATTTTACATTCCTACCAGCAATGTACAATTACATGTACAATTCCTAACTCTCTACATCCTCACCAACACCTTTCAGGGAAAGAAGGAAAACTACAGAGCATGTGTAAAAAAATGGGAAAACTTATATTTCTATTACTGTATGCCTAAAATATCTTATGAAGTCATTTATATACAGATAAAATGTAATATGTGTTTTCCTTTTACTAAATGGTGGTTGGTTTGTTTTGTTTTATATTTATGGGCCCCATGAGTTTTGATGGGTATTTTTGTTACTCAGTTCTTAATAATTTTTATTATGCTTTATTTGACAAGTAGTTCTTTGAAAATTTAAAAATAAACTTCTAAATAAAGGGACGCTTCTATTTAATCTTTTCTGAATGATTTACCTCGCAAAAGCCCTATGTTAGAGAATGTGATATGTGAAATAAGGCTTTCAAACATGTTGGGCTAGCTTAATGATTTAACACATGATCAAATTTTAGAGATTTTCTAAGTGTCCTTAAAGAGAATGAATGTGACCCAATTTTTAGGGAAAGTATTTTATATAGTCCATTAGCTAGAGATCATTAATTATAATGCTCACATCTTCTACATTCATCCTGATTTTTTTGACTGTTTTCTCTATTACTAAGCATTATAATCTCCCACCATATCAACATATTTGTCCATATCTTCCAAGTAGGTAGTGTCAGAACTGCATTAAATTGTTGGACATCCATTGGTATCTGGAGAGTCTGATAACTGTTTGTTGATGGTGGGAGGGGAAGGTGTCAGAAGTGTTATGAGTAAAACATTCCATTATTGTAAAATATAAACGAAAGTCTGTTTATATTTGCCAACAAATTGCCCGGCAACTTAGCTAATCATTCCATCTTGTATCCTCAGACCTTAAACTACAATCATCTGATTTGTATTTAAAGTATAAATTCTTTAGAATTTCACCTAGTAAAGGCCTGCTAATGATGAAATGTATCAGCTTTTGTTTATTTGAAAATGTCTATTTTTCCCTCGTTCTTCAGAGTTTTTGAGGTTGACAGTTATCTTATCAGTATACTGCAGGTATTATTTCACTGTGACATGACAACAGAAGCAGGAGAAAAGGATATGCAATGACAACAGCAGGGGCTGGAGTAATGCGGGATTACCAGCCAAGGAAAGCAGGCAGCCTCTAGACCCTAATGTCTCCAGAAAAAAACCTAACCCTGCTGACCTACTTTGGACTTCCGACTTATGCAACTGTAAAATAATAAGCTTATGCCACTGAATTGTTTCATGCCACCGAATTTGTGGTGATTTATTACAGCAGTGGTAGGAAACTATCATTCAATAAAAAAATTACCTAGTATTTTAAAAAGCATGTAAATACTACCCATAATGAAGAGAAAAATCAGTCATTCAAAAATAACCTAGAAATAACAAAGACTAATCAGTAGACAACATTAAAATAGTTACTATAAGTATTTTCAAAATATGTTTCAAAAAACAAAGACTGTGTACATTATGGAAATAAATGGAAGATATTAAAAAAGGACCAAAATAGAATAATTAGACATGAAAAATATTAAGTCTGAGAAACAAAATTATACAGGATGAATTACTAGCTGTTTTAATCTGTTTTGTGACTACTAACAGAAAATACATGAAACTGGTGACTTACAAAAACAGAGGTTTATTCATTTCTTTGGAAGTCCAAGGTCCAGGGATCATTCTGATGGGTGTATTGTAGAGTCCTGATCATATCACAGGGTGAGAATAGGGCAGAACAGCTTTCCATGAATCTCTGTCCTGGTCTCTTTCTGTCTCCTTCTAAATGTACTCAATTCAATCATGGGGGCCCCCTAATAACCTTAATTCTAATCTCATCCCAAAAGCCCTATCTTTCAACACCATGACTAGATCAAGTTTTCATCCTAATTCTATTACAATGGCCAACACATGAATGGGGGGGGCACTTTTTTCTTTTAAGAATTGCTTTATTTTATTCTATTCATTATTTATTTATTTATTTTAATTTGACCAGAGAGAGGCAGAGAGAGAGAGAGAGAAAGTGAGAAAGCAAGCCACCAGGTCCAGGACCTGAACCGCAGTCAGCCATGTAGGAGTCCAGCACCTTAACCACCACATCACCTGCCATTCCCATGGGGCGACATATTTAAATTATAGCACGAGCAAACTAGATACTGCAGGAAAAAGAGATTAGTGAAACTGAATTCTCAGCAATAGAAACTATCCAAAAGGAAACAGGGTGGGAAAAAAAGATTTTAAAAGAATAAAGAACAGACAGTGGTGCAGAGACAAATGTGATTCTTTGAAAGGCTGACAGAAACAGAAAGATTCCA
This sequence comes from Tupaia belangeri chinensis, assembly GCF_000334495.1. NCBI lineage: Eukaryota > Metazoa > Chordata > Mammalia > Scandentia > Tupaiidae > Tupaia > Tupaia belangeri. The sequence continues at coordinate 91,508 of NW_006207862.1, forward strand.
GGTTCATGTCCAGAGACACCCCCGATGCTCTGCAGGGCATATGTATGCCCATGATCTGGGGTTGGCTGAAGCTAGGGGTGAACTGCAGCACCAAAAGCCTGTTCGGTGCTGTCTCTTTTCTCTACCTGAGACTCTCTAGTTAACAGAAAAAAATAAATAAACTTTAAAATATTAAAGAATAAACAGAACATCAACTCCAAGCAAGCTAATACATGTTTAGGTCACCAGAAGAGAAAAGGTAGCAGAGCAAGAGGAGAGAGGCTATTGAAAAATAATGGCTAAATTTTTTGCAAATTTAATGTCAACCTAAAAATCTATATCAAATGAAAATATATTTCAAAAATAAAGGCAAATTTGGAAACCAGCAGTTAGTGTAATGGCTATGTCGCTGGACTCCCAAGTAGTCGACTGCAGTTCGCGTCCCGGACCCGGTGGCTTAAAACTCATGCCAGGTGCGTGTGCATGCATGCCCAAGATCCCGAGAGGAGACTAGAGGAGAAGAGATTGCGGTGTGGCCATCCCCCCTGGGGGGTGATTTCTTGCTTTCTGTCTCTATGTCTCTCTCTGTCTGGCAAGCGCACACGCCCTATAGCAAAAACCTCTCCAAAAATAAATAAATAAATAAAGGCAAATTAAATGTTTCAGAAATAGAAAAGCTTAAAGAATTTATCAGCAGCATCTCTTATATGAAATGTTAAAGGAAGTCCTTTAGGAAAAAGGAAATGTAGATGGAAATTTGGATTTATTTATACAAAAGAATTAAGACCTCTGGAAATGGCAACTATGAGGGTAAATATAAAAGACTTTCCCCTCTATTATTTAAATACCTTTAGAAGGTAAATGACTAATTAGAGAAGCCACATTTTAAAAAACGAAGTCAAAAAAATTAACCTGATTTGGCTGACTAGTTAAACAATGACGATTGGAATGGCCAATGACAATGGCAGATGTTTTCCATAAATTAAATGACTTATATTTAGGAGGAAGCATATTTAAGACATGTACATTATACACAATATGACATAATGCCACTACTGTACCATATCTACTCACAAGGACCCAGTTACTATATAAGTTTTTCAAACAAAAAACAAATGATAGGAATAACCATTACAGAGAAAGGAAACAGGGAAAAAATAAAAGATGAAATGGAGGAGGTTTGCAGGAATCAAATTGATTCTTCACTAATGGTTCCCTTGTGTGGGAAAATAATAGGACCAAAACAGACACTGCACCATTTTTTTCTTCCAGTAAGACATCTGATCTGTACATTAAAATTTAATGGCATTCATAAAAGCCAAACAAATCCCACTATGACTAACCGGCAGTCAGAACCAGGAAGGAGTCTGTCTTATCTGCAGAAAATAGGATTTTATTTAGACATTTAAGCTGACTTTATAACAGAAATCTGAATTCTTAAAAGCCAGCTCTCTAAGGAAGACATATGAACAGGCAAAAAGCATATGAAAAAATGCTTGAGACCAGGAGTTAGCGTAATGGCTATGTCGCTGAACTCCCATGTAGTAGATCGTGGTTCAAGTCCTGGACCCATTGGCTTAAACTCACACCAGGCGTGTGTACATGTGTGCCCAAGATCCTGAGAGGAGAATGGAGGAGAAGGGATTGCAGTGTGGCCATCCCCCCTGGGGGATGCTTTCTTGCTTTCTGTGTCTCTGTCTCTCTCTGTCTCCCTGGCAAGCACACACGCCCTGTAGCAAAAACCTCTAAAAAAAAAAAAATGCTCAACATCCCTCATTGTAAG
>NW_006207862.1:93320-119372 GCF_000334495.1 Tupaia belangeri chinensis
GAAGATTAAAAAAAAAAAAAAATGATAAGTGCTGGAGGGGATGGGGTGAAAGGTGAAGACTCCCACATTGTTGGTGGGAATGTAAATTGGCTCAGCCACTGTGGAGGATGATATGGAGGTTCCTCAAAGACCTTCAAATGGAACTACCATTTGATCTACCCAAAGGACAGGAGAGCACTCAGTTGGAAAAGTGTTTGCACATCTATATTCATTGGAGCCTTATTCACAATTGCTAAGACATGGAACCAACCCAAATGTCCAAACAGAGGAATGGATTGAAAAATTGTGGCACATAAACTCCATGGAATACTATTCAGCCATAAAAAACAACAAGGCCCTGGAATTTGACAGAAAGTGGACAAATATGGAAGATTTGTTGCTGAGTGAAGCAAGTCAGGCTATGAAAGAAAGACACTGTATGTCTCCACTTAACATATACTGACTGTCCACAATCTATGATAGAGACTAAAAGACTGGAGAATATAAAAGAATATATTAAAAATTGTAATGGATCCTTGAGAAAAAAGTGGAAAGAGAGTGTGTTAGAGGAAGAGCATAAGAAATTTGGGGGTGGAGAATGGAGAGGTAAGATACTTGTAGGACACAGATAAGGTTTATTATCTGTTGATGAGGATGTGTGGTCTCAGCTGGTCTGGCCCAAGTTGTAAATTATGCTGGGTAAAGTCTCTTCACAACATAATGAGGTATAATAATTTAATTTATGAATAATAATTTAAAAATTAAGAAAAAAATAATTCTTATTTTTAAAAAAAAGCCTTGGGACCAGCAGTTAGCATAATGGCTATGTCACTGGACTCCCACACAGTCAACTGCGGTTTGAGTCCTGGACCTGGTGGCTTAAACTCACACCGGGTACATGTGCGTGCATGCCCAGGATCCTGAAAGGAGAATGGAGGAGAAGGGATTGCAGTGTGGCCATCCCCCCTGGGGGGTGATTTCTCACTTTCTGTCTCTGTCTCTCTTCTGTCTTTCTGGAGAGTGCACACACCCTATAGCAAAAACCTCTCAAAAAAAAAGTGATAGCATTAACATGTGAGGACCAGTAAGCAAGGATAAGGTATGTTTCCTCAATAATTATATAATTTGGGAACCAGCAGTTAGCGCAATGGCTATGTCGCTGGACTCCCACGCAGTCGACCGCAGTTCGCATCCTGGACCCGGTGGCTTAAAACTCATGCCGGGCGCGTGTGCGTGCATGCCCAAGATCCCAAGAGGAGAATGGAGGAGAAGGGATTGCGGCATGACCATCCCCTCTGGGGGGTGATTTCTCGCTTTCTGTCTCTATGTTTCTCTCTGTCTGGCGAGTGCACGCGCCCTATAGCGAAAACCTCTACCAAAAAAAAAAAATTAAAAAACTAAAAAAAAAAAAAAATTATATATCTTGACTATATACTAATGATATTGATTTAGATACTTTAAATCAGTCAACTAGTAATAGTTTATCTCTATCTTTAGTCTAAATTACTAAAAAATTCTTATGCTTTAGATCAGAGGGACCAATGACAGCCTCAAAGGATTTCTAAATATGCTAAACATGCTATGTTTAAAGGAGCTAGATCCCATAATGCCAACTGAGCAGTTCAAGACCTGGGCCTAGCACCTTGAAAAACACGGTGGAGACATGTGTGCACTCAAAATCCCCCAACGGGAACAATAGAGAAGAGACTGCAGTGTGACCATTCTCCATGGGAGAGGCTTTCTCCCTTTCTGTCTGGTGGTGCATATGCCCTCTGGCAAAATTTTTAAAAATAAATAAAACAAAGGGACATCCAATAGCACAGCAATTAAGTGTGGTCCATAGAAAACATATCCCACATGGCCAACCACATTTCAATTCCCAGCTCTGCGGTTTGAAAACATGCTGGGCACCTATGCAAGCATGCATAAAATACTGACAGGATGAATAAATGAAAGAAAAAAGATTGCAGCAGGACATGCCCTACTCAGGAGTACTTTCTCTTTCTCCCTCTCTCTGTGAGTGCACACTCACTGGCAATGTAAATGAAATAAAATAGCATCAGTAGATGGCGTAATGGTTAGGTCACTGGACTCCTATGTAGTCAACCACAGTTTGACTCCCAGATCCAGTGGCTTAAAACTCATGCTGGGTGCATGTGAGTACATACCCAAAATCCCAAGAGGAGAATGGAGGAAAAGGGATTGGGGCATGGCCATCCCTCCCTACCCCCAGCGGTGGGGGTGGTAGATAGGGGGGTGATTTCTTGCTTTCTGTCTCTCTGTTGAGTATAAGTGCCCTAGAGCAAAAGTCTCTCCAAAAAAAAAAAAGGAAAAAGAAATAAAATGAAAAGAAAAGAAAAACAGATTGATCAGCTGTGGTGGCACTGCATTAATGCAGTCCTGAGATACTGAAGCCACAGGTGAAAACTCTGGGTCTCCCTGTACACATGCTGTGCACACATATGTGTACCAAGACTGAGACATGGTTGTAGTCACGGTATGAAGACCTTGTTAAGGGTGTCTCATTGTCCATCTCTTTCAATAAGCAAATAAACTTAAAGAGGAAAGGAAGAAAGGTGGGCGGGCAAGGAGTTAAGAGGAAAATAGACTCAGATATAATAAAAAGATGGCCACAAAATTCTTTTTTCGAAGTTTCTTCTCAACCACATCCAGAAAAAGTGCTACCAATCTTAAATTCCTTTAATTGAACTCTTTCCTATATTTATTCATTTTATTTAGTTGTTTTGCTTTATGACACATGTGCTCGCCTGAGAAACAGAGAGAGACAGAGAGACAGAAAGCAAGAGATCAACCCATGGGGAATGACCACACTACAGTCCCTTCTCCTCCACTCTCTTCTTGAGATTTTGGGCACACATGCACATGCACCCAGCATGAGTTTATAGCCGCACAGTCCAGAACTTGAACCATGGTTGGCCACATAGGAGTCCAACACCTCACCACCATGCCACCTGCTGGCCCCTATTTCCTATATTTATTAATGTAATATATTGAGGACCTACTACATGCTATGATTCCTAGACTTGGGATTTTCAAAAAATTTTGTCAGAGAGTGCGTTCACAAGGGTTAGGGGCTACAAAAGCACCCCTCATCAGGCATGGTCATGCTGTAATCCCTCTTCCTCCATTTCTTGCTCCTTTTGGGATTTAGGGCACACGTACACACATGCTCGAAGTGTTCTTCAAGTTGCCAGGTCTGTATCTCAAACCATGTAATTGGCTATGTGGGATTCAGCCGCCTTAACCACAATGTCACAGGGTGGCCTGACACAGGACTTTTCTTAAGTCCCTACCTTTAAATGATTAGCACATTGGTATATGGAGAAAAACATGCAAAAAAAAAAATGCCAATTCATGTTTAGAAGTATGTCCAGAACAGAAGCAGCAGATGACGGACAGTTATGTCACTGGACTCTCACGTAGTCAACTGCAGTTCCAGGGCACATGTGCATGTGCCCAAAATCCCAAGAGGAGATGGGATTGTGACATGGCCATCCTCCCAAAGTGGTGATTTCTCAGTTTCTATCTCTCTGGTGAGCATATGCTCCCTATAGGAAAAAATCTCTCTTTAAAAAAAAAAAGAAAGAAAAGAAGTATGTCAGTACTTGCTAAGAAAACATGAAAGCAGGAGTAGTCATTTTTACCTGACAGATTATGAAAGTTATCATAGAAAAGCTAAAGAGTAGCATCTCTTCAAGGTTTTTTATTTTTTAAAGAGACAGGGTCTCACTATGTTGCCTTGAAGTAACAAGGCAAGTAATAACAACATAAAGGATCCTCCTGCCTCAGCCTTTTCCCCAATGAGTTTCTCTAACTGTTTCTCTCACACACATAAATCCTTTCGGATGAGGAGAATTTGTAATCAGCCTGGTTAAACTAGGAAGGGGAGTCTACCATAGCAAAGTACAGGTAACTCACTCACCCTGAAGCCAAACAGTCTTCAATATGCTTCTGCAAAAATCACTCATTGTATCCCAGCTCACTGATTAGCCATGGAGAAGAGAGAGTTTTAGAAAAATTAAAACAAAGTAGATAGTCTGATGTGCCTGCCCTATGGAAAGCTCTCTAAAACATTCAGCAAGTTAAACTTTTACTCCCTCCCCCTGCAAAAAACAATGCTATGGGGAGGGGTAGAGGCAATTCATCCTGTATCAAGTTCACTACTGATTAAAAAAACAAAATTGAGAGAGAGACCAGCAGATGGCGTAATGGTTATGTCAATGGACTCCCACGTAGTTGACCGCAGTTCAAGTCCTGGACTCAGGGCTTGAAACTCAAGCCAGGTGTGGGTGTTGCATGCCCAGATCCTGAGAGGAGAGTAGAGAAGAGGGGATTGTGGCATGGCCACCCCCCAGGTTTGGGGCGGGGGGGTTGATTTCTCACTTTCTGTCTCTCTCTCCAGCGAGCACACACTCCCTATAGCCAAAAGAGAGAGAGAGAGAAAAAACACATGGGCCAGCCTATGACCTGGTGATTAACAGAGTCAGATCTCACATTCCCAAATGACTCACTCTGCAGTTCATGACCCAGGCTTTGTGGCTTGAAAAACACACGAGGCACATGTGCATGCATGCCCAAAGTCCTGAGGGAAGGAGAAACGAGAAGAAGGAGCTGTGTCGTGACCATTCACCACGGGAGTTGCCTTCCCTCTTTCCTTTTCTCTATTTCTCTGGCAAGTACACATGTCCTCTGGCAAAGGCAAAAAAGGCAGAATAAACCCTAGTGCAATAACAAAAATGTGAAAAAATACTTAAAAAAAAAAAAGCAAAAAAAATGAAACTGACCTGAACATGGCCATTTATGTTATAAATATTGTCACCCAAAAATGCACTGTTTCCCAAATTGCTATCAAGAAAAACACCTGAAAATCTGACTTTATGGATGTCTGATTATCCTGGAGCACACCCAAGGAGACAGATGCTTATATCCTGGGACCTCTGCTTTAGAGAGAGCACATATTTCATCATGCGAATTACTGGCAACACTCAAGACAGAAAAGAAACAGGTGGAAGAAAGTTAAAGAACACAATCAACTGATCAAGGAGGCTTTCTCTGCTGGGACCACTGCATCCAGCACCTCCAACCAGCCTGGTCCTGGCATAATTATTTGGCAGGCAAAATCGATTGTCAGGGGTATTCCTGTTCTTCCCTTAACCCTAGTTAAGACCAGCCTTTCCTTTCCGTCTAGGCAAACTCTCAGACAGCAAAGGTGGCACAGATTACTTATAAGTTTGAGAAGCTTATCATATTTAAGAATGAAGAAATGCCAAAATGGGTTAATAAAAATGTGGTATATTTAAGTGCTTATATTGAACAAGTTACATTGCACAGTCAGTAACTTCCTTTAAGAGTCCCTCTTTTTCTCTTTGACTGCATACATGGCCTTGCTTGAAGAAAATTTTATTAAAGACCAGGTCCTTCATAAACTAGGGAGTAGGGGTAGAATGCATGTTCTCAAACTCCCTCTGCTGTCCTACATATTAGGGCCTATCCTCGGTCAAAGGTATGATAAGTGAAAATGAATCCTAAGAACTCAAAAATTCTTTCCTTATTAGGTATTTAATATTTAAACTGGGAGGTGCCAGCAGGAAGCATGGTGGTTAAGGAGCTGGACACTCCCACATGGACCTGGTTTGAGACCCGGACCTGGTGACTTACTCTCTCCCTTTACGTCTCTCTCTGTGGTCAAATTAAAATAAATGAATGAATAAATAAAACTAAGAAAAATGAAAGATTTAAACTGGGGGCCAGCAGTGAGATGGTGGCTAAAGTGCTAGACTACCACATAGCTAGCTACAGTTCAAGTCCCAGATCTGGCGGCTTGAAAATCACTCCAGGTGCATGTGTGTGCATGCCCAAAATTCAGAAAGGAGAGGGAAGGAGAAGGGACTGCAGTGTGGCCATCCCCCTGGGGGGGGGGTGATTTTTCATCTTCCTTTTCTCTGTCTCTCTCTGATAAGCACACATGTCTTTTGGCAAAAAATTTAAAAAGAAATTTTTCAAAATCAAAATTAAAGGATTTTGACTGTTAGCTGTGAAATGAGCTCCAAAAAATTTCACACATCAGCAACTGATAATTCATCCATTCCTAGTATCCCTCAAATAGGAAGTACTGCCCCTATAATCAACTCATTCCCTTCTCAGATCTTTTTTGTGCGGGTATATATGTGATTTAAGAAAAATAATTAGAACATTACATATGAAGTTTTTAATATCCTCAGGGAAATGCATGAAAATAAAATTTCCTTTTATAAAACAGACAGTTGGCACAGATTTTACTTTAAAATAGCCAAAACAGACTCAATTTATGGCATCCCAGGAATAGCTAATATGCTTTGTTCCTGGACTTGCCATTTTGAGAAAGGTCGATTCTCAGTCATTAGTCATCTAGAAACCTGAGTGAAGGCCACAAGTTACAGTTTTCAGAAAGGAGTTGGGAACACAGAGTACAATGACAAGCTTTAATCTAGCTCAAGTAGTAAGTGAACAGCACCAACTCACATCGTGTACATCGTGTGATAACACTAATACATGTTGTCCCAACCCTGCTGCAGATTTATTTAAAGGTCCTGCAGATCTCATTCACAAAGTATTCCTTTCCCTGTCCCCAACTATCAAAGTAACATAATGCAAAGTGGCTTTCTCATTCTTGTGAAGGCCAAACAGTGACAGTACAGAATAACTCATGTGTACTTCCAAAACTACAACTTAAAACACAATAATAAACTTTGAATGCATATAATTTTCATTTGTCAATTATACCTCAATAAAGTTGAGGGGGAAAAGTAAATTAAAAACCACAATGAGTCATACTGAAAACATTCAAAATCTTTTAAGGGCAACACCAAGCCCTTCTTTACTAAAACATGTATGTTGCAACAACAAAGCTAACACACACAGAACCCACAGGCTCACTAAATTCTTTTATTTCAGGTGAAATGAGGAGAGTATGCAGTTTGTTTTGACATCACCTTCAAACAAGACAGGATTCTGCCCAAGTCAAGAGATAACTGAAGAGGAGTACAGCAAGTTGGGAATGGAGGGTAAGAAGTACAATAGAGACCCAAGCTACATGCCCCTCCTCAAGTCTTGATAAGTAGCTTATTTGAAAGACAGAATATGGGACCAGCAGTTAGTGTAATGGCTATGTCGCTGGACTCCCACATAGTCGACCGTGGTTCGTGTCCTGGACCCGGTGGCTTAATACTCACGCCGGGCGTGTGTGCGTGCATGCCCAAGATCCCGAGGGGAGAATGGAGGAGAAGGGATTGCAGCGTGGCCATCCCCTCTGGGGGGTGATTTCTCACTTTCTATCTCTCTGTCTCTCACTGTCTGTCTGGTGAGCGCACACGCCCTAAAACAAAAGCCTCTAAAAAAAAAAAGAATATAAGACACCCCCTCTGAATCCTTTAAAGCCTGAATGATTAGTCCTGTTCTTTTGGCCCTTCCTCTTTAACCCTCCCCACCCCTTCAAGTCTGGTATCAGATCAGGGAGAAGAGATTCTAAGTCTTCAAGGGTCAATCAAGAACTCTGGTCCAATGGCTCCTATGGTCCTTCCTCCACCTCATTCTAGGACAATGGCAGAAACAGAATTCACTGTATCTTTTTGTTTCTGTGCATTTCTTAATCAACTAATAATTAAAAGCCTCACTATTATTGGAGCCAGCAGGTGGTGTGGTGCTTAAGGCACTGGACTCCCACACAATCGACCAAAGTCTCAGACCTGGTGACTTGCTTTCTCTCTCTCTCTCTCTCTCTCTCTCTCATGAGCACATATGCTCTATAGCAAATTTAAAAATAATAATGTTTTAAATTTTGAAATAATTTTAAAAAGTCTCACTGTTATTATTTGAAGATCTTTATACTGAAAAAAGTTGACAATCACTGTTCTTTAGTAGAATGTAATGTTTGATGAGAGAGATGTGAATACTGAAACACAAAATAAAGTGGAATAATGCACTAAGAAGATATTTTCACTTATGAAGAAAATTGCCTAAAATGAAGATATGGATTTAAAAAAAAAAAAATAGGGCCAGCAGGTGGTATAGTGGCTAAGGTGCTGGACTCTCATTTAGTCAACCACAGTCTGAGTCCCGGACCTGGCGGTTTGAAAATCACAAGAAGCACATGTGCATGTGTGCCCAAAATCCTGAAAGAAGAATAGAAGAGAAGGGATTGCAGTGTGGTCATCCCCCTGATTTCTCACTTTCTTCCTCCCTATTTCTCTCTGATGAGTGCACATGTCTTCTGGCAAAAACATAAAAAAAAAAAAAAAAGAAAAACTGGAGATATAAGCCAAAAGCAGGCTAACAACAATCAACAGCCATTCTAAATAATAGTAATGTACAACAGATTATTAACAGAATTTTTTTCTAATTGCCAGAGATCACATGTGCTTACCAGACAGAGAAACAGAGAGAAAGAAAACATTTCCCAATGGGCCATTATGCTATGAGGCTGGCCGCATTAACAGAATTGGAACACAAGAGAATCACAAACTTGGAACCCAAGAGAACCACCTAACAACACTGCTTTGAAATAGGTAGAGCTAACACGGACAATTATGAGGAAAACTGATAAGTTTACAATTACAATAGGAGATTTCCACATACCTCAATCATAAACTAATAGTTCGAACAGACAAAATAGTAAGGCTATAAAATTAATATTTACATGTTGGGTCTTTTGTTGTTGTTGGAGAGGTTTTTGCTATAGGGCGCGTGCGCTTGCCAGGCAGACAGAGAGAGAGACAGAGAGATAGAAAGCGAGAAATCACCCCCCAGGGGGAATGGCCATGCCACAATCCCTTCTCCTCCATTCTCCTCTCGGGATCTTGGGCATGCACGCACATGCGCCCGGCGTGAGTTTTAAGCAGAATGCCAACCGCAGTCGACTACGTGGGAGTTCAGCGACATAGCCATTACCCTAACTGCTGGCCCACATGTTGTAATATTTACATGTTGACCTAATTACTATAAATACAACCCAAGCCAAAGAAAATATACTTTGTTTTCAAGCACACAATGTACACACCAAAACTGACCATTTACTATGTTACAATAATTTTCCAAACATTGATATTATACTAACCATGTATTTTTGACACAATTCAAGTAAATTAGAAATGTAACAGAAAGATATTTTTAAATTCTGAAAACTTTGGGACCAGCAGTTAGCGTAATGGCTATGTCGCTGGACTCCCACGTAGTTGACCGTGTTCACTTCCCGGACCCGGTGGCTTAAAACTCACGCTGGGCACATGTGTGTTCATACCCAAGGTCCCGAGAGGAGAATGGAGGAGAAGGGATTGCGGCGTGGCCATCCCCCCGGGGGCTGATTTCTCGCTTTCCGTCTGTATGTCTCTCTCTGTCTGTCTGGCGATCGCACGTGCCCTATAGCGAAAACCTCTCCAAAAAAAAAAAAAAATTCTGAAAACTTTAAAATGCACTCCTAAATAACAAACATGATTAAAGAGGATTTTACAACTAAAATTATAAAACATAATTAACAACAATTAAGTATTTGTAACTGTATTCCAACCTAGTATTAGATTTAGGGCAAAATTAAGGGCCTTAAATATACTTATTTAAAAACAAAAAAGATTTAACATAAAGACTAAAATATTGGGACCAACACATGGCATAATGGTTTTGTCACTGGACTCCCATGTTGTCAACCCAACAGCATAAAACTCATGCTGGGTGCATGCACACTCATGCCGAAGATCCCGAGAGGAGAATGGAGAAGGGATTGCGACATGGGCATCCCTTCTGGGGGTGGGGGGTGGTTTCTCGCTTTCTGTCTCTCTGCTTCTCTGGTGAGCACATATACCCTATAGCAAAAATCTCTCTAAAACAACAACAACAAAAAAAGACTGTATTTAAATAATAAACTTGGAAAGTAAATAATAAATATGAGAAGAATTTAATGAAACAGATCTTTAAGGGGAGAAAAACAGTCAAAGAGATAAATTTCTAATAAGTGCAATAAGAGGGAAAAAAGCCAGAAATAAATAATACTGCACAAAAAAAGACATAACTAGAGATAGAAAAGAGATTTTTAAAAATGAATTACTGTGAACTTTATATTAATAAATTTGAGAGTGTCAATGAAATGGATATTTCAGTTGAAAATATCCAGTTATTAAAGTTGACTCAAATTTAAAACCCAAGTTGTGGCCAGCTCCAAAGTGTAGCAGTGAAAGTGCTAGAAAGCCAGATGCCACATAGTAATATGAGGGTTCAATTTCAGCATTGGCAGCTTGAAAAACATGCCAGATGCACGTGGAATGGCCAGGATTATTACGAGATGGAGAACTGAAGGGAAAAAAAGATTGGAGCATGACTATCAGGCTCTGTTGAGGATACTTCCCCCTCCTCTCCACACTCGCTGTGGTGTGCGTGCACATACCCTTGATCACCAAAAAAAAAAAAAAAAAAGTTACTGAGTTTATTTGAAGAAAATAATGAGAATAAAAAACAGAAGACTGGCAGGTGGCATGGTGGTTGCTAGTGCTGTACTCCCACATGACTAACTGCAGTTTGGGCCCTGGATCTGGCGACTTGCTTTCTCCCTTTCCATCTCTCTCTCTCTCTCTCACTCTGTCCCTCTCTGGTCAAATTAAAATAAATAAAATTAAATAAGATAATTCTTTAAAAAAATTTAAAAAAAAAAAAACTGTGAGGGATCAGCAGATGATGTAATGGCTACATCACTGGACTCCCATGTAGTTGACTGCAGTTTGAGTCCCGGACCCAGTGGCTTAAACTCACACCAGGTGCGTGTGCATGCGTGCCCAAGATCCCAAAAGGAGAATGGAGGAGAAGGCACTGCAGCCTGGCCATCTCCCCTGGGGGGGCAGGGGTGATTTCTCGTTTTCCATCTCTCTGTCTCTCTCTGTCTTTATGGTGAGCACACATGCCCTATAGCAAAAACCACTCAAAAAAAAAAAAAAAAAAAAAAAAAAAAAGCTGTGAAATAAAGGGAAAAGTCATCAAAAGTCCTTTCTTTTTTTCCACATTATTTCACTCATTTAAGCTTTACAATAACTATTTTTTAAACAATTATTTGATTTAACTTTATTTATTTATTTTCATTTGACCAGAGAGGGACAGAGTGAGAGGGAAAGTGAGAAAGCAAGTTGCCAGGTCTGGGACTCGAACCGCAGTCGGCCATGTTGGAGTCCAACTCCCTTAACTACCACACCACCTGCTTGTCCCCACAATAACTAAAATAAGAAGAAATTCTTGTTTAAGAAAAATAAAAGGTAACAATGTGTCTTAGCTTACTGGAATGAGCACAATGTCTTGAAGTCAGACAGCTCAAGATTAGACTCTAACCTCTGCCATTTATGAAGTGAGTAACTTTCAATAAAGTTGAAGTTACTGTTTCTGAACTTCTCTGAGTCTCAGCTTCCACATCTCCAAAATGAGGTAGATCAAATAATGTAACTTAAAGTACCCAGTTCTGACCAGCAGTTAGCGTAATGGCTATGTCGCTGGACTCCCATGTAGTCGCGTCCTGGACCCCGTGGCTTAAAACTCACGCCGGGCGCGTGTGCGGGCGTGCCCAAGATCCCAAGAGGAGAATGGAGGAGAAGGGACTGTGGCGTGGCCATTCCCCCTGGGGGTGATTTCTCGCTTTCTGTCTCTCTGTCTCTCTGTTTGTCTGGCAAGCGCACGCGCCCTATAGCAGAAACCTCTTTAAAAAAAAAAAAAAAAAAGTACCCAGTTCATAGAAGGTATTTAAGAAATGAAGCTATCTTTACAGGGTTTTCTTGATTCTATTAGGTTCTATCAAGGAAAGAACAAAGATTTTTAAAGAACTGCAGAGAAAATGTTAAACCTTTACAACTCTTAACTGGGACTGGACTTACATAGTAGAAGTCAAGGTAATTAAGGAAATACTTGTATCTAATTGCTTTTAGTTTCTCTGTTTTGTAGGATACGATAGGTAGCCAAGAACCTCAATTCAGTTACAAAGTAAAGCAGTTAGTTAAATAATTTCTATAATGTTTAAAGTTTATTTCTTTCATGAGAGAAAAGGAGGGAGGAAGTAAGGGATGGAGAGAGGGAGGGAAGGTGAGAGTGGCATCCTTGACAGTGTCTAATCATGCTGCAATCCTCCCACCAGCCTCCCAGCCAAGCAGGATTACAGGGCATACCCAGTGTGTTCAGGCTGACCTGAGATACAAATCAAGTCTCCCATGTGACTCTAGTATTCCACAGTGGCACCCTACTGCCTGTGCCACCAAAAGTTTATAACTTTGGGACCAACAGGTGGCATATAGCAGTTATACTGATGGACTCCCACATGGCTGACTATGGCTTGAGTTCCCAACCTAGTGACTTGAAAATCACACCAGGTACGTATGGTGCGTGACCAAGATTCTAGGAGGAGAATGGAGAAGGGATTGCAGCATGGCCATCCCCCCTGGGGATGATTTTCCACTTTCCCTCTCACTGTCTGTCTGTCTGTCTCTCTCTCTGGCAAGTACATATGCCCTAAGGCAAAATATTTTTTTTTTATAACTTTAACATCTTTGTAGTTTAAGAATGAGACAATGCAAGACATCACAAATTACACCTGTACTATTTCTTCCTTTTTTTAAAAAAATTTTTATCACCATCATCAGTTTTCAATTTCATACAGGCACTCACCAGAGAGACTGAGAGAAGGAAAGTGAGAAAGTAAGCTGCCAAACCCAGGACTCGAACAGCGGTCAGCCATGTGGGAGTCCAAGGCCTTAACCACCATACCATCTGCTGGCACACTATTCCTTCTTTGGAAATACTTCGGAAAAGTGTAAATTGTTATCCAGTAAGACTGGTACAAAATTAGGACTGCCTGGAGGGTAAGGAATGAACTATATGACTTGCTGGAAGATAGGACTCCAGAAAGAAAGTGAACCCAAAAGCCTTAAGACCACAAATAGGAAACCTGTCCTACCATTAAAGCAATGTGACCTTACGTGAATTAAAGTTTGTCATATCTCAGTCTTCTTACTTGTAAAGTGAGTTTATAAATACCTTGAAATTGATGTTCTCACAAGTACATGAGAAAATGAAAATATAAAGTACTTGGCCCAATAATCAATATTCAATAAACATGAGTTCCCTGGGCCCTTTGAGTTCTTTTCAATCAAGTGATTTTGATTACTCTGTGGACAGTGAAAACTAAAGTATTACATGATTAATTTGCAGGCAGGTGGCATGGTGGTTAAAGACGTTGGATTCTCACATGGCCAACTGTGGTTTGAGTCCTGGACTTGGTAGCTTGCTTTCTTATTTTCCCTCTCTCTCTCTCTCTGTCTGGTTAAATTTTTTAAAAATACCAATAATAACAAATGGAATTAAATAAATTAATAATGCTTTAAAAAAAATAAGTAAAGTTTTATTTGTTTATTTCTTAATTATAAAGGGTATACAAAGTAAACCAAAGATTCAATATCTGCCACAATGTTTAGAACTCTTTTATAAATTAATAAAATACCTCAATGTTCACTGAACTTGAGAAGACACAAAACTTTACAAATCCTTTTGTTTGAGAAAGTCTGAAAAACAGTACTACCCTACTATGTATATTTAATCTAGCAAGTCCAAAGGTGAACTATTTAAAGTCTGAGTGCTTGCTCTATTTCAAAAATGTAGCAAGGCAGCTGACAGACATGAATGATTATCTCGCAGAAAGTCGGCCATATTAAGACAATCTTCTCTCATACTAGCAATGAAAGGGATCACAAAAACTCAAGTTAAAAATAAAAATTGGAATCACATATTAAGCCTAGATGAACAGAGTAAATCATAAAAGACTTAATTCTAAAAAAAGATATTTGAGGCAATTTCACCCACAGTGTATTTTAAAATACAAATCTGATCACAAATTATTTTGAGTGTTCAAGATCATAAGCAAAGAAAAAGTTAAATATAAGAGCTGGTGATCTAAAAATAAGACACTATTGCTTTAAGTCAGAAAAGATCTAAATTAAATTATAAGCATGTTTTAATCCTTTTCTACATGAATATAAATTATATTAAAATCACACAAGTATGAAGTATGTATGATCATTGTGCTTAATTAATAAAGTTTACAAGAAAAGATAATTCCCCAGGAAATTAATGGCAATCATATGTAGCGATATTATTTCACATAGTACTTCAGGAACATTCTTTTACTCAAAAGACCTAGACATTACAATATGTTTCAAAAATAGTCCAAGCTGGTGAATCAATCCAAGTTTTAATGATTTCCAGCAGACTGTTCAGAGCAGCACTGAGGCACAAAGTGACAACACTTTCCAGTTCTAAATGAAACTGTCATTTGCCTGCCAACAATGTGGAGTATGCCCTTTTCAAGGAGTTCATTCTGCAAGACCACCTCAGAAGTGACACCTTTTGATATATTCAGATCTCAAACACCCTTGGATAGAGTCCAAGAACTGTCTTGATTAGAACTGTCTTCCTTATTCATTTCTGCTCTATTATAAAGATGAAAATCAAAGTCCATCAAACATTGCAATGGCCATTTTTTCCAAACCAGATAAATAGTTTGCCATAAACATTTCTCACCTATAAGGAATCAACTTGAAACAAATCTATACTGATTGAAAACAAATCTGGTTGGTTTGACACACAGCTTATTCTCCTTCATTACAGAACTGGCAGTTATTATTCATTCTGTATTTCGTTATGAATCATCCTGAAAAATTACTTCAATGTTGTCATGCTACCTTTCAAGAACTGGAAAGCTTCTCTACTGCCCAATTCTAAATTTCCTCTGTCTGGCTTTCCAGGACTTTCATCCCTTGGCCCAAACTCTCTACCTGAGTTTAGTTCTTATTACCACCACTCCCTTCTCTAAGCCCTCCCCATGAATGCTTCTCTCCTCACTGGCCCTCCTGGTTGTTTATGCTATGCATTGCATCCAGAGTATTGTCCTTTCTCCCTACATCTATTAGTCCTCCCAAGTGCCACTTCTGTATGAAGCCTCTTTCTACTAATTCCTACCTATAGTGATACCCCTCTTTCTCTGGATTCCATTTATAGTCAGTCTGTATTATAGCTCTTTAATTCAAAACTTAAAATATTTCTTTCCAAAAAAAAATTTCTCTGCAGCAGCAGTTTCCACAAATGTTCCTCCATGATACACAGAAAAATAAGTCCCAAATATGACATACCTCAGGGATGTACCTGGGATTATGTGCAACTTCCAGCCACAATAACTATAATTTCAGTAATTTCTCTCCCACTAAAGAAAGAATTATAAACAGCATGTGAGTGGGACTAGCAGATGGTGTAACAGTTACGTCACTAGACTCCCACAGTTAACTGCAGTTCGAGTCCTGGACCCAGCAACTTGAAACTCATACCAGGCACATGTGTGAATGCCCAAAATCCCAAGAGGAGAATGGATGAGAAGGGATTGTAGCATGGACACACCCCTGGGGGGGGGGGGATTTGTCACTTTCTGTCTCTCTGTCTTTCATGAACACATGCACTCTATAGCAAAAATATCTCTTAAAAAACAAACCAAAGAAGCATTATACTTTAAGTTAAAAAATATGTTACTATTAATGAATTACTTGTAATACATCTGACAAGTGATTATTCATTATACACTGATAAGAATTGCTATTCTGTGTGTCTAGCACTTAGTATGCTAGACACACGGAAGGCAATCAATAAATACTTAACCAATGAGTATGTCTAACCCACTAATCAATGAATTACACATAAATATTAATTACTGCTGCAGCTGCTTGATGATAATGATGATATAAAATACAAACATGGGTACATCTGACTCCCCTGCTGACAATCTCTAAAGGAATAAATAAATGACTTCTCATGCAATGAGACTAACCCATATTTTAATAGTAGAGAACCACCATAGCAGTCCTGAAGTTTATGACCATCAGGGCAGTTTCTATGGCAATCATTATAATAACCCTATAATAACCTTTTGTGCAACACCGTGGCTATTATTGCAATCTTGGATAAGATTAGCAAATTATGAACTCTATCTGCCGGTGATCAGATACCTTTAGCTCCACCTGAAAGGAAGCCTTCCTGTGAGCATGCAAATCTTGTTCTATATTTAAAAGGGTTCTCACATTTACAAGAAGGAATTTCCTGAGCACTAGAAGTCTTTCATCAACAATTACAATTCAAATAATTATATATATTTTTTTCCAGAGAGTATGTGTGCTCTCCAGAGAGACAAAGGGAGAAAAAGAGGGGAAGAAAGTATCCTCCAATGCTGCATGATCATACTACAAACTCTTCTCCATTTTTCCACCCTATTGAGATTTAAGGAGTGCACACACACTCCCAGTGCATGTATTTTCCAAGCTGCCAGGGTGGGATCTGAACTGTAGCTGGTCATGTGGGATCTAGCTTCCTTAACCACTAGACCACAGAGCCAGCCCAAACATATCATTTTTAACTGGTATTTAACCCACTTTCCAGTATGCCCTTAATTTATAATCACACAAATAGCCTATGATTTGATTTTGAGATCTCCCTCCTAAAAATGTTATATCCTTTCCTGAAAAATCCTTAAACACATATTAGATGGCTCAGGTAAAAACCTACCTATAAGCCAAGAATCTTGATTTCTCTAGCCCTTACGTTTGAACACAGTCTAGAAGTAGAAATCGATTTAACAATAAATTTTTTAAACTTATTTTATTCTTTAATGTTGCCTAAGTAGTCACTATTTAGAAATCTTTGTATAAGGGGCCAGCAGGTGGCACAGTGGTTAAAGCACTGGACTCCCACATTATCAACTGGGCCAAGTCCTAGACCTGGCAGCTTGGTTTCTCACTCCCTTTCTCTCTCTCTCTCTCTTAGTCAAATTCAAAAAATAATGATGATGAATAAAATTAAATAAAAATAATTCTTTTTTTTAAAAAAAAAGAAATCTTGGTACAAGTAGACTCAGAGGAAGTTTCAGCTGGTCATGCCCTGGAAACTTCTAAACATCAACCAAACAGTCCAAAAGAATGTCCTACTCAACAGTTCCAAAGATGTCATTAATTGCTTCCATCTGTTTTCCTCTCTGTCCCCCAACCCCCATGTCAAGGCATGTACTATTTTCTTCATTTTCCATTCTAAAGAAAAGCAAAAAAGCATAAAGAGCCTTTGTATTTTAAATTATATAATATTAATTTACCCCAGAATTATTTGACAACCACAGTCACATTTTGTTTGTGCACCATGCTATCTTCAAGGAGCATTTCAAAGTATGGCAGAATACATTATATACATTTGAATACTGCTCAGTATTTTTCAGTTGGTTATAATACACTGGTTTTCACCTATTCTCAGTGGAAACCAGGTTTTTCCCTCATGGTATAACAATGGCTCAAACTTCTCAGTGGTTTTATATATTGACAATCCTTACCTAAATCAATTGTTTAATTACAACTTACACAATGATGACAGTCTAATTCTGTCATTCTTTCCATGTTTATTGCTTAGAATTCCTCTCATCAACTAGAGCTCTTAGGCTACTTGGAAATAAAGTATGTAGAGGAAAAGCAAGATAAATGCTTAATTCACTCCATTAAGTTATCAATTAACAGAATAGGGATTGGTGCCTTACTTATCACCAAGGGTTGCCAATGAAATCTTGTTTTGCTTTCTAGTTACCTACTTTTATTGAAAACTTTTATCAAAACTAGGGCAAGCTCCTCTTTAATTTTTCTAAGTCCATGTATAACAGATCTTCAAAAGTTCATGGAAAATGTATATTATGAAAAAAAACTGCATGAATTTCAGGGGGGGCAGGGGGAAGTGGCATCAAAATTAAGTTGTAGGGGCCAGCAGGTGGCATAATAGTTAAGGTGCTAGACTCCTACATGGTCAACTGTGGTTTAAGTCCCAGACCCAGTGGTTTAAAACTCATGCTGGGGAACCAGGAGTTAGCGTAATGGCTATGTTGCTGGATTCCCATGTAGTCGACCGCGGTTCGCGTCCCAGACCCTGTGGCTTAAAACTCACGCCGGGTGCATGTGCGTGCGTGCCCAAGATCCCGAGAGAAGAATGGAGGAGAAGGGACTGCGGTGTGACCATCCCCCTGGGGGGTGATTTCTCGCTTTCTGTCTCTATGTTTCTCTCTGTCTGGCAAGTGCACGTGCCCTTATAGCAAGAAAACCTCTCCAAAAAACAAACAAACAAACAAACAAAAAACTCATGCTGGATACACGTGCATGCATTCATGCATGCCCAGAATTCCAGGAAGAGAATGGAAGAGAAGGAATTGTGGCACAGCCATTTCCCATGGGGGGGTGATTTCTCACCTTCCTCTCACTTTTCCTTCTCATGTCTCTGGTGAATGCACACGCCCTATGACAAAAACCTTTAAAAAAATAAAATAAAATAAATTCCTGCTCCCTGCCTCACCTTGCTCCATACCTACCAGAGGGATGAGGGGCAACCTGGTATGACCACTTTAAAATTATCACATAATCACCACTTTTAAAGCCCGTGTGTGGCTCTCCCCAAGTATAAACTTCTTCCTTCCCAGAGACACCGCTACTCTGACTTTGGTGATCAATATTCCCTTATTCATCTTTATCTTTTTACTATATAAACAGGCATCTCTAAACAACTTCCTTTATTTCTGCATGTTTTTGAACTCCAAATAAATGGAATCATTCTATTATACATCTACCTACCTACCTACCTATTTACCCTTCCTTCATCCCCTCAATTATTTTTGAGACTTATTCATTCCCTTTTTTCTAAATTGAAGTGAAATCCATCTAACATAGAAGTAATTATTTTAAAATGAGAAACTTTCATTCTTTTTCATTACTGATTTATATAACAATTTATGGCTATACCATGATTGTTTTTATCTATTCCACTATAAGCAGATAAATGGGGTCATCCTGAAAAATGCCTATTTAAAATTTTTTGTATATGGATCCTAGTGTACATATCCATATGGATCTCAAAGGAACATACCTGGGAGCAGAACTGCCTATTTTCTACTTTACTAATACCAAACTGCCTTAGTGGCTATACCAACTTACATTCCCAGCAGCAGTGTAAAAGAATTCCAGCTGATCCACATCCTTATCAACATCTAACAGTATTGGACTTTGTGATTTGAATTTATAAAGGAATAATTTGCATTTGCCTATTGACTCATTAGATAGAACATGTTTTGTTTATTTACGATTTGGATTTTCTCTCTTTTGAAGTGACTTTTCAGATCCTCTCTTCACCCTCTCTTCCCCAGTCTCTGGTGTTTTTAATAGTCTTAGCTTATTCTGACTTTTTATTTTCGTTCAAATAATTATTTAATTTTATTTATTATTATTATTATTTTTGAATTGTTGTAGGGCATGTGTAATCACCAAAGAGACACAGACAGAAAAAGAGAGGGAAAGTGAGAAATCAAGCCACCAGATGCATGAACCATGGTCAGCCATGTGAGAGATTAATTACTGCTGCAGCTGCTTGATGATAATGATGATATAAAATACAAACATGGGTACATCTGACTCCCCTGCTGACAATCTCTAAAGGAATAAATAAATGACTTCTCATGCAATGAGACTAACCCATATTTTAATAGTAGAGAACCACCATAGCAGTCCTGAAGTTTATGACCATCAGGGCAGTTTCTATGGCAATCATTATAATAACCCTATAATAACCTTTTGTGCAACACCGTGGCTATTATTGCAATCTTGGATAAGATTAGCAAATTATGAACTCTATCTGCCGGTGATCAGATACCTTTAGCTCCACCTGAAAGGAAGCCTTCCTGTGAGCATGCAAATCTTGTTCTATATTTAAAAGGGTTCTCACATTTACAAGAAGGAATTTCCTGAGCACTAGAAGTCTTTCATCAACAATTACAATTCAAATAATTATATATATTTTTTTCCAGAGAGTATGTGTGCTCTCCAGAGAGACAAAGGGAGAAAAAGAGGGGAAGAAAGTATCCTCCAATGCTGCATGATCATACTACAAACTCTTCTCCATTTTTCCACCCTATTGAGATTTAAGGAGTGCACACACACTCCCAGTGCATGTATTTTCCAAGCTGCCAGGGTGGGATCTGAACTGTAGCTGGTCATGTGGGATCTAGCTTCCTTAACCACTAGACCACAGAGCCAGCCCAAACATATCATTTTTAACTGGTATTTAACCCACTTTCCAGTATGCCCTTAATTTATAATCACACAAATAGCCTATGATTTGATTTTGAGATCTCCCTCCTAAAAATGTTATATCCTTTCCTGAAAAATCCTTAAACACATATTAGATGGCTCAGGTAAAAACCTACCTATAAGCCAAGAATCTTGATTTCTCTAGCCCTTACGTTTGAACACAGTCTAGAAGTAGAAATCGATTTAACAATAAATTTTTTAAACTTATTTTATTCTTTAATGTTGCCTAAGTAGTCACTATTTAGAAATCTTTGTATAAGGGGCCAGCAGGTGGCACAGGTGGTTAAAGCACTGGACTCCCACATTATCAACTGGGCCAAGTCCTAGACCTGGCAGCTTGGTTTCTCACTCCCTTTCTCTCTCTCTCTCTCTTAGTCAAATTCAAAAAATAATGATGATGAATAAAATTAAATAAAAATAATTCTTTTTTTTTAAAAAAAAGAAATCTTGGTACAAGTAGACTCAGAGGAAGTTTCAGCTGGTCATGCCCTGGAAACTTCTAAACATCAACCAAACAGTCCAAAAGAATGTCCTACTCAACAGTTCCAAAGATGTCATTAATTGCTTCCATCTGTTTTCCTCTCTGTCCCCCAACCCCCATGTCAAGGCATGTACTATTTTCTTCATTTTCCATTCTAAAGAAAAGCAAAAAAGCATAAAGAGCCTTTGTATTTTAAATTATATAATATTAATTTACCCCAGAATTATTTGACAACCACAGTCACATTTGGTTTGTGCACCATGCTATCTTCAAGGAGCATTTCAAAGTATGGCAGAATACATTATATACATTTGAATACTGCTCAGTATTTTTCAGTTGGTTATAATACACTGGTTTTCACCTATTCTCAGTGGAAACCAGGTTTTTCCCTCATGGTATAACAATGGCTCAAACTTCTCAGTGGTTTTATATATTGACAATCCTTACCTAAATCAATTGTTTAATTACAACTTACACAATGATGACAGTCTAATTCTGTCATTCTTTCCATGTTTATTGCTTAGAATTCCTCTCATCAACTAGAGCTCTTAGGCTACTTGGAAATAAAGTATGTAGAGGAAAAGCAAGATAAATGCTTAATTCACTCCATTAAGTTATCAATTAACAGAATAGGGATTGGTGCCTTACTTATCACCAAGGGTTGCCAATGAAATCTTGTTTTGCTTTCTAGTTACCTACTTTTATTGAAAACTTTTATCAAAACTAGGGCAAGCTCCTCTTTAATTTTTCTAAGTCCATGTATAACAGATCTTCAAAAGTTCATGGAAAATGTATATTATGAAAAAAAACTGCATGAATTTCAGGGGGGGCAGGGGGAAGTGGCATCAAAATTAAGTTGTAGGGGCCAGCAGGTGGCATAATAGTTAAGGTGCTAGACTCCTACATGGTCAACTGTGGTTTAAGTCCCAGACCCAGTGGTTTAAAACTCATGCTGGGGAACCAGGAGTTAGCGTAATGGCTATGTTGCTGGATTCCCATGTAGTCGACCGCGGTTCGCGTCCCAGACCCTGTGGCTTAAAACTCACGCCGGGTGCATGTGCGTGCGTGCCCAAGATCCCGAGAGAAGAATGGAGGAGAAGGGACTGCGGTGTGACCATCCCCCTGGGGGGTGATTTCTCGCTTTCTGTCTCTATGTTTCTCTCTGTCTGGCAAGTGCACGTGCCCTTATAGCAAGAAAACCTCTCCAAAAAACAAACAAACAAACAAACAAAAAACTCATGCTGGATACACGTGCATGCATTCATGCATGCCCAGAATTCCAGGAAGAGAATGGAAGAGAAGGAATTGTGGCACAGCCATTTCCCATGGGGGGGTGATTTCTCACCTTCCTCTCACTTTTCCTTCTCATGTCTCTGGTGAATGCACACGCCCTATGACAAAAACCTTTAAAAAAATAAAATAAAATAAATTCCTGCTCCCTGCCTCACCTTGCTCCATACCTACCAGAGGGATGAGGGGCAACCTGGTATGACCACTTTAAAATTATCACATAATCACCACTTTTAAAGCCCGTGTGTGGCTCTCCCCAAGTATAAACTTCTTCCTTCCCAGAGACACCGCTACTCTGACTTTGGTGATCAATATTCCCTTATTCATCTTTATCTTTTTACTATATAAACAGGCATCTCTAAACAACTTCCTTTATTTCTGCATGTTTTTGAACTCCAAATAAATGGAATCATTCTATTATACATCTACCTACCTACCTACCTATTTACCCTTCCTTCATCCCCTCAATTATTTTTGAGACTTATTCATTCCCTTTTTTCTAAATTGAAGTGAAATCCATCTAACATAGAAGTAATTATTTTAAAATGAGAAACTTTCATTCTTTTTCATTACTGATTTATATAACAATTTATGGCTATACCATGATTGTTTTTATCTATTCCACTATAAGCAGATAAATGGGGTCATCCTGAAAAATGCCTATTTAAAATTTTTTGTATATGGATCCTAGTGTACATATCCATATGGATCTCAAAGGAACATACCTGGGAGCAGAACTGCCTATTTTCTACTTTACTAATACCAAACTGCCTTAGTGGCTATACCAACTTACATTCCCAGCAGCAGTGTAAAAGAATTCCAGCTGATCCACATCCTTATCAACATCTAACAGTATTGGACTTTGTGATTTGAATTTATAAAGGAATAATTTGCATTTGCCTATTGACTCATTAGATAGAACATGTTTTGTTTATTTACGATTTGGATTTTCTCTCTTTTGAAGTGACTTTTCAGATCCTCTCTTCACCCTCTCTTCCCCAGTCTCTGGTGTTTTTAATAGTCTTAGCTTATTCTGACTTTTTATTTTCGTTCAAATAATTATTTAATTTTATTTATTATTATTATTATTTTTGAATTGTTGTAGGGCATGTGTAATCACCAAAGAGACACAGACAGAAAAAGAGAGGGAAAGTGAGAAATCAAGCCACCAGATGCATGAACCATGGTCAGCCATGTGAGAGTCCAGTGCCTTAACCACCATGCTACCTGTTGACCCCTCCTACTGACTTCTATGAGTTCTACTTTTTTTTTTGGTCTTACACATCAGTCTTTACCTAGCACTTGACTAGTGTAAACAACAAAACTACTAATTAAAGTCAATGTAAGAACATAAAAAACCTTAATCAAAACTTAGTATCGATGCTTGTTTTATGTAGGATGATCCAAAATGTCTAGAAATTATTTGTAGAAATCCTAAGAAATATGAAAATATGACTTAAATTTAAATGTTACTAAAATATGTAACAAGTTTTTGCAAATTTATATTGCTATTATTCCCTGGTCTTCAAGTAAATGTGTTTAGTACACAATTCTAACTATGCATGCTACAGTTACAATATGTTTCTCAATACTTTTCATTTAGGAAAGCGAAACCCAGTAGTCATAGTTTTATAAATTATTATGTCAAAATGCCTACTAAAACAATTGTAGAAAATATTTATGCTGAAAGACAAAAAAGTGAAATTTCAATTGTAAAGTTGTTTTTGGAATCAGTTACTTTCTCTTTCTAACAAGAAGACTATTCCACTTAGCAACAGAATAATAATTTAATTACTCACTTGATAAATGCTGGTGGCATATCCCTCTTCAAAATCTGATCCTCAGTGGTTTGAACAGTCTCTTTTCCAACCTACAAAGGGAAAAAGGTTTGAAAATGAAATATAAATTCTCTGACTTTTTAAAACTAATACTTAAACATGTTTGAAACATATATTTTAATCTATCATTGAAGTCTCTGAATTCAAAGGAAATTTCTGGATTTTGAAAAATTATTAACAGTGCCCCAATAATATGCTTCAACACTGTACTTAGATAACAACATAAAATACAAAAATAATGTTGTATTATCCATTCTCCAGGGTAACTAATATGAAGATATTTATTTAGCACAGGGAAAAGAGAAATTCATCATTGAGAATATACATATGTGAGTATATATATATATATATATGTAAGTTTATTTATTTCTTGCAATGAGAGAGAGAGAGCACCCACAACAGAGTCCCAACACTGCAATCCACCCACCAGACTTTAGCCAGCCCTGGATCATGGAAAAATGTAGGCCCAGTGTACTTAAAGAGATCTCTGGGTATGGACTAGGAACATTCCTCTGTGGGACTGTCTTGCAGAGTCACATTTTGCCACTGCACCACCATCTACCCCTCCACGTGTATATATGTTTAACTGAAAAACTCTACTATATTTCTAAAAAGTTACATAAGTATATAAATCAAATTAAGTGGACCAAACTGTGTATACAGAAAAAACAGAAGAAACCACATATGAAAATATGCAACTTCACTAGCAATTTACAAAATTTAAACTAAAACAATATTCTCCCTAATTATGGAGCAACCTCAAATAAATAATATATATCACTGAATGCAACAATGGAATAGTTTTACATTCTGTGGATGGCAATGGAAACTGGTATATTCTCTTTGAAAAATCATTTCCTAGCATGTGTTAGGAGACATAAAAGATGTCATTCCTAAGAATTCCTCTTCTGAGAGAATACACATAAGCAATAATAATAAATGTGGTAATAACATAATAACAATATTCACTAAAGTATTCACTAAGATCGTAG
Source organism: Tupaia belangeri chinensis (assembly GCF_000334495.1). Lineage (NCBI taxonomy): Eukaryota > Metazoa > Chordata > Mammalia > Scandentia > Tupaiidae > Tupaia > Tupaia belangeri. The sequence continues at coordinate 118,111 of NW_006207862.1, forward strand.
TTGTAAAAGCTAAAACACTTTAAAAATAACCTATCCAACAAAGAGGAACACTTATGTAAATTAAGATACATCTTTATATTGAATACTATGGGGGCCATTAACACAATGGTTATAAAGACTTGAGGACTATCAGAAAATGTTTATGACATTACATTTCCTTTAAAAAAAGAATATAAACAAACACACTATGATCATAATAAACAAAAGAAATATATATGTATGAAATTAAAATGGGGGGGAATAAAACAAAATGTTAACAGTAGTTGTATTTTTTTTTTTTTCAATTTTCCGAGAGGGTACTTGTGCTAGCCCAAAGACGGAGTGACACAACACCCCCCATGGGGAACAATCATGCTGCAATCCCTTCTCTTCCATTTCTCACTTCTTTTAGGATCTTGGGCACACACGAAAAAGCACATGGAGTGTTTTTCAAGCCATCAGGTTGGGACTCCCATGCAGCTGGCCATGTGGGATCCAACCATCTTAACCACCAGCTGGCCCAACAGGAGTTGTACTGGGAAACTTGAACAAATTGGTATCTCTCTTTCCTATTTTTTTTTTATTTTCTGAAATATAATATTTAAAAAGCTATATTAAGGCCCAACCACAGTGACACAAGCAGGAGGGTGACACTGCACAAGCTGAAGCTCCACAAGAGGCCCTAGTGGTTCTGGTTCCTAGACCAACCTAACCAGGCTAGGTCAGTGGAGTGTACCTGTGATTCCAGTAAATGGGAAAGCTAGGGCAGGAGTATTGCAACATGGCAAGACTCTGTCAAAAGTACCTATCTCTGGGACCAGCAGGTGGCGTGGTGGTTAAGGGCACTGGACTCCCACATGACCCGCCGTGGTTCAAGTCCCAGAACTGGTGAATTGCTTTCTCACTTTCTCACTTTCTCTCGCTCTCACTCTCTCTCGCTCTCGCTCTCTCACACGCGTGCACACGGTCACACTCTCACTCTCGCTCTTGCTCTCTCTGTCCCTTTCTGGTCAAATTAAAATAAGTAAATAAATAAATGAAGTCAAATAAAATTGTTCTTTAAAAAAAAAAAATGTACCTATCTCTGAGGTGGCCCTTTAGTATAGCAGTTAAGTGCTGCACAGAGAATACCAGATCCCACTTGGGTCCACCATAGTTCAAGTCCTGGTCCCACAGGCTTGAAAAACATGATAGGCATGCATCCACATACCAAGGATCCTGACAGGATGAAGAACTGGAGAAAAAATGACTGCAGCATAACCAGCCCATTTGGGGCTTTCTCT